>NW_025742976.1:3938-8192 GCF_021292245.1 Micropterus dolomieu | reverse complement strand
ACTCTGACTGTTGTTTGTGCATATGCACCAAACAGCAGTGTAGAGTATTCGGCCTTCTTGGAGACCCTGAATGAAGTTCTGTATGGGGCTCCAGTAGGGGACTCCATAGTTCTGCTGGGAGACTTCAACACGCATGTGGGCAATGATGGAGATACCTGGAAAGGCGTGATTGGGAGGAACGCCCCCCCCCCCGATCTTTACCCGAATGGGTGTTTGTTGTTAGACTTCTGTGCTAGTGAATCACTGCTCTCCCCGTAGAAGGTCACTGACCCTCTGTCTTGCTGCTACAGTGCTATTTTGAACTGTTTTGAGTCAAATGCACAAATATTGGATACTACATGGGTTAACTGGGAACGTCTGGAGGAGGCCCCTGTCCGTGAGATCTTCAACTCAAACCTCCGGCGGAGCTTTTCTGGCATCCCTGTGGAGGTTGGGCACCAAAGTGTTTCTGGAGAACTGTCCGCCATCTCAGGAGGGGGAAGCGGGGAACCGTCCAAGCTGTTTACAGTAAGGATGGGACCCTGTTGACCTCAACTGGGGAGGTAATTGGGTGGTGGAAGGAACACTTTGAGGAACTCCTAAATCCCACTGACACGCCGTCTCTAGTAGAGGCAGAGCTGGAGGCTGATGGGGGTTTCTCGTCAATTTCCCTGGTGGAAGTCACTGAGGTAGTCAAACAACTTCACAGTGGCAAAGCCACAGGGACTGATGAGATCCGCCCAGAAATGCTAAAAGCTTTGGGTGTAGAGGGGCTGTCTTTAACATTGCGTGGAAGTCGGGTACTGTGCCCAAGGAGTGGCAGACTGGGGTGGTGGTTCCCCTGTTCAAAAAGTGGGACCAGAGACCAGGGGTATCACACTTCTCAGCCTCCCCGGTAAAGTCTACTCCAAGGTGCTGGAACGGAGGGTTCGGCCGATTGTCGAACCTCAGATTGAAGAGGAACAATGCGGTTTTCGTCCCGGTCGTCGAACAATTGACCAGCTCTTTACTCTCACAAGGATCCTGGAGTGGGCTTGGGAGTATGTCCATCCAGTCTTCATGTGCTTTGTAGATCTGGAGAAGGCGTATGACCAGGTCCCCCGGGAGATACTGTGGGAGGTGCTGCGGGAGTATGGGGTGAGGGGGGCCCTTCTCAGGGCTTGGTATCTCGTCACTGCTTTTTGCGGATGATGTGGTCCTGATGGCATCATTGGTCCGTGACCTTCAGATCGCACTGGATCGGTTTGCAGCTGAGTACGAAGCAGTTGGGATGAGGATTAGCACCTCTAAATCTGTGGCCATGGTTCTCAGCAGGAAACCGGTGGAGTGCCAACTCCAGGTAGGGAATGAGTCCTTACCCCAAGTGAAGGAGTTCAAGATCCTCGGGGTCTTGTTCACGAGTGAGGGGAGACTGGAGCAGGAGATTGGCCGGAGAATCGGAGCAGCGGGGGGGTATTGCACTTGCTTTACTGCACCATTGCGACGAAAAGAGAGCTGAGCCGTAAGGCAAAGCTCTTGATCTACTGGTCGATTTTTGCTCCTACCCTCACCTATAGTCATGACTGGTTGGGTCACGACCGAAAGACCGAGATCGCAGGTACAAGCGGCCAGGATAGATAGATAGATAGCTTGCTACATTTCACTGGTGGGTAGCTTCTGTGTAGTGCTGGTAGCTTCTAGAGTTGCTGGTAGCTTAGCTCACTACATTTTCCAAGTAGCTTGCCCAACTAGTATAGTTACCTGGTGAGTAAAAGTAGCTATATATATATATGTTATGATTAAGTTTTCATTAACTCTATCATTAACGTAACTGTAACAGCAGGGGATTCTTAGTATATTAAATAGCATCTAGAACTAGTTAACTAACATTAGTATGGTGGATACTGTGTGTGTGTGTGTGTGTGTGTGTGTGTGTGTGTGTACAGTAGAAGAAGAAGCAGTTCCTGGATGCTTGCTCATGCGTTTAAGCTGATACAGTACATAACCTTAGTTCTGAGAATAATATCCTGTAATGAATGAGTTTTGGTGATAGAACTGCACAAATGTTCATTGTTATTACTGCTGTTGATAACCCTCAGCTTTCCATTATTGTTAATAATAGTTGCAACTTGCACTCTTTAATGTGCATTGAAAATTGCCAGCTGATAAAACCAGAGCTCCAGGGACCAGATTTATATAACATCCAAGGCTAAATGTAGCTCTTAACTGGCTGAGTTAGATGTTAACACTATACAGTAGAAAATCAGTCTAGTCTCCCCACTTGTAGTCATTGGCTGTTAAAGTCTTTGCAGTGTTGATAACACATAAGCAGTCCTTAAGAATGCTCTCAATTACATGTGTGTATGTGTTAGTGAGTGTAGTGGTGCTTATGGGACGTTGCTCTGGGACGGGTTGCTTGGTGACGGGTCGCTCGGGGTCGGGTTAGTATAAGGCTGGGCCAGAGTATACTCACTACAAAAAAACTAGACTACACCATTGATGCAGGACTTTTACTTAATACTAAGAGAGTATTTTCACATTGTTGTAGTATGTAAGTAAGAGAGTAAGTAAAGGAAGTACATGAGCTGAAGTGATTAATAATTTAAATTTCGAGCAGCACACCACAAAACGTGTTCACTCATGTTTTTATCAACTTAGAAATATAGGAAAATTTCGATCTATGTTAACTTTTAAGGACACCGAGACCATTTTACACGCCTTCATCTCATCACGCCTGGATTATTGCAACAGCCTTTTCACTTGTTTAACCCAAAAATCTATTGATCGACTCCAGACTGTCCAGAACTCACCTGCCAGGCTTTTAACCAGAACAAAGAAATATGACCACATTACTCCTATTTTAGCTTCATTACACTGGCTCCCAGTATGTTTTAGAATTGACTTTAAAATTCTATTGATCACTTTTAAAGCTCTTCATGGCCTCTCGCCTTGTTATATTTCTGAACTTTTAGTCCCATACACACCAGCACGTACCTTGAGATCCTCGGGTAGAGGTCTGTTGTCTGTTCCAGAGTCTCGACTGAAAACTAAAGGGCGTTGCTGTCAGGGCCCCGAGGCTCTGGAACAGCCTGCCCGAGGAAATCAGGTCGGCTGAGTCAGTGAACTCTTTTAAGTCCCTTCTTAAAACATACTTTTATAGGAAAGCCTTTCCCGATCTTATTTGACTTTATTTTATCCCTTTTATTTTATTCTATTTTACTAATTTTATATTTCTCTTAAACGTGTATTTTAGTCTTTTCAGTGTTTTCTTGCTTTTATCTTGTATTGTTTTTGTATTATTGTCTTTACACTTGTTAAAGCACTTTGTAACTTGTTTTTGAAAAGTGCTCTACAAATAAAGATTATTATTATTATTACTACTGTTATTATTAACAGGGCTGTCTGACTGTAGCTGGTGAGTTTGATGAATGTTTTAGTGGGGGGTTTAACATACATGAAGTTGGCAGGCCGGCTGTTGGGTAAGGGGGCGAGTGTAGCTGGCGGTGGTGGTGTAGGTGGGATGCAGTTGGGGTAGAAGCAGCTGTAGACCCCCAAATTCACATCAGAGTCAACCATGGAGCGGTCGACGGTGTCCCGACGCCTGCGTTGGCTGGTCTTCCCAGATACTGCAGATACAGAACAGTGTCAAATGAATAAAGATGCACACACTGGGCGGCTGTGGCTCAGGAGGTAGCGCGGGTTGGCCGTTAATCGGAAGATCGACGGTTCAATCCCTGGCTCCCCCTAGTTGCGTGTCGAAGTGTCCTTGGGCAAGATACTGAACCCCGAATTGAAATGAATGAGTGTGAATGTTAGTTTCCGTTTGAGCACTTAGGCTCAGTGTATGAATGTGTGTGACTGGTGAATGCAGATGTAGTGTAAAAGCGCTTTGAGTGGTCGAAAAGACTAGAAAGGCGCTATACAAGTACGGAGCATTTACATTTACACTGCTGAACGTGTGATTAGTGGTAAATAAACAAGATGATAAAATACAAATTCCAGTTATGAGGCAAACAGCCACCAAAATACAAAAAAACTTGAAATCCAGTGGCTTATTGTGATGTAAGCTATGGACTTAGACCAATAACAAAAGTGAAAATGAAAATAATGGCAATATTTAGACAGGTTCAACTAGTGTTTATGCTCATTAATAGAACATTATGCTGAGTATAATGTATGAGCTATAACAGTAGTCATCCTTATATTTTTTTGGTGAACAGTGAAACACATCATCACATTCAAGCAACCCAGGGTGACACTTGTTTTGTTTGACCGACACCTCCAAACCCAAATATA
>NW_025742976.1:0-3918 GCF_021292245.1 Micropterus dolomieu | reverse complement strand
TGACTGTAGCTGGTGAGTTTGATGAATGTTTTAGTGGGGGGTTTAACATACATGAAGTTGGCAGGCCGGCTGTTGGGTAAGGGGGCGAGTGTAGCTGGAGGTGGTGGTGTAGGTGGGATGCAGTTGGGGTAGAAGCAGCTGTAGACCCCCAAATTCACATCAGAGTCAACCATGGAGCGGTCGACGGTGTCCCGACGCCTGCGTTGGCTGGTCTTCCCAGACACTGCAGATACAGAACAGTGTCAAATGAATAAAGACGCACACACTGCTGAACGTGTGATTAGTGGTAAATAAACAAGATGATAAAATAAAAATTCCAGTTATGAGGCAAACAGCCACCAAAATACAAAAAAACTTGAAATCCAGTGGCTTATTGTGATGTAAGATATGGACTTAGACCAATAACAAAAGTGAAAATGAAAATAATGGCAATATTTAGACAGGTTCAACTAGTGTTTATGCTCATTAATAGAACATTATGCTGAGTATAATGTATGAGCTATAACAGTAGTCATCCTTATATTTTTTTGGTGAACAGTGAAACACATCATCACATTCAAGCAACCCAGGGTGACACTTGTTTTGTTTGACCGACACCTCCAAACCCAAATATATTCAATTTACAACAATATTAAATCCCATAAAACAGTAAACTCTTATATTTGCTTTTCTGCTTTATTTTAAACTCAAATGATTAATCAATCATCAATATTTGCATTACGATCAATAGATCTTTGTTAAAGTGTGTCTAACCGATGTAGTAGAGGTTGTTGGAGCTCTTGTTGAAGTACCAGTCTCCGTTCTTGTTATTGCTGAAGGTCAGCGGTGTCGATGAGCCATTCCTGTCATCGATGATGCGAAATCTGTCTGGACTCTGGGTGAAGTTGTGGTTGATGATCACATATTGATCCGGCTGTGTGAAGGGAAGAAGTACGGGCAAAAACACATCAGTGTAAAAAGGCATGAAGATTATTTGCTTACATTAATATCATGTTAAGGATCTTCCATGTACCTTGAAGCCGTAGAATCTTGCAGTAAAACTGATGTTGGTGATCTGGTCCACATTTTTAAAGTACCAGTTGTACGTTTGTCTAGAAGGCAGTAAGGCCATCCAGCCAAGATTATGAGTCATTGTCTTCTCCAAAAATGGAATCACACTGGTGCCTGTAATAGTGAGTTTAAAAACAACACTTTAAATAATAAAAATAACAGACAAAACAGTCTAATATTACAGCAGGTACAATTATAAATCTTAATATACACACACACAGACATTTAGAACTGGTCATTAATGTACATTATTTGTCAAATTCTATAAAGACATTTTATTTTATTACAACTGTTTTGCTATATTGCTTTTCATTAAAGTAATGTATACATATTTTGTGGCAATTGTAATATCTATATGACTCTGTGATCTGTAATCCTTTCAATACGTGGGTGCCAGAATTTGGAACATCTTTTCAGATGATGTGAAATATGTTAACTTTTACAGTTTAACTGTAAAATATTTTTATCAAGTTTAATTTTGTTTACCACATGTCCTGCAAATTTAGGCTTTGCTTAGATAGTGCTGACACGTCTGAAATTTATTCAGTTAATCATCTCCTCGCAGACCTACCATCCCTGACTTCGGCCTCTGCTCCCACCTCCCTGCCTGGATGCCTGCTACTCTGCCTCACGCCCTGCTTCACTCCAGCCTC
This sequence comes from Micropterus dolomieu, assembly GCF_021292245.1. Lineage (NCBI taxonomy): Eukaryota > Metazoa > Chordata > Actinopteri > Centrarchiformes > Centrarchidae > Micropterus > Micropterus dolomieu. The sequence continues at coordinate 2,215 of NW_025742976.1, read as the reverse complement.
TAGCTCACTCTGCTTTCCCCTGGAAATCCCTCTGGATTATGTAATAGTTTGGATTGAATTTTTTTTCTTTTATGTTTTTCTTCTTTTGTTGCCATCAGCATTTTGTGACAGAGATCTACTGTGACTATTCCAATTAAGTCCAACTAATCACAAGGAGAGGTCACTGACGATTGCAGATACTGCTTCTTCAAAAACAAACAGACATTTCAAAGTTGTAAGTCTATGTGTTTTAGTACCATATGAGTTGGTTAAGATGACATCCTTGCCAAGCAACGAGCTCGGTGATGGATTGTTGAACCCCAAACGATGGAAGTTGACGGTGTGGTCGCACACAGCGCCGGGGAAACCCACACTCCATTCAGCCCTCTGCGAACAGTGAGCAGGGTCCAGTAAGGGGCTCACAGGCACAACTTTATGGTTGATGTTTCCTGAAAACAACGTAACATAGTTAACACAGAGTCACATACACTGTCTGAAAATCCTTAATCCGCCACTGAAAATAGTCCCCAACAAATGCACTATTCATTTCTGTTTGATTAATGTTTGCTAAAAACTAGGGTGCCTAGTTGTTTATGACATAACTGAGTATTTTACAAAAATGACACTGAAAAATTTTTATACTGTTTTTTGTAACAGATTTACATCTTCAGAATTTACCAATACACTAAATCCAATGTCACTAATAGTCACTATAACCGATAAATTATTGAGAATCATTTAGTTTTGACACAGCATTTTTAGCATTTAGCTTTTTTAGCATTCATGGCTCTGGTTCAGTGGTCCAGGAAACTCGATAGACAAATTACATGTGTTGTAAATCATCTCATGCTATTCAGCCAATTAAATCTGTGCATTCCAATAAGCATTGTTACAGACAGGGAGAGAAAAGACTAAAAAGAAAATAAATTTCACTTGACTTTTAATCAAGAATGGATAGATTATTACAAGTTCATTCTTTCCACCGGTCATTTGTTCTGAGAAAATACTGTCCCAGCTGGCAGGACAAACCAGAGCTCACTTTTCTGACTGAACAAGAGACAGCGGGAAAGTAGTGTAGCGAAGGGAAAGGAAAAGAAGAGGAGGTGTTAAAGCTATGTTGAGATTGTTTATTGTAAAATTGGTTAAGGCTTAAGATGTGAAATAGAATTCAAAAAAAAGAAAAAGGGAAATTTTTTGAATACCCCTGGGCTAAGGCCTCAGTCCACAGACACAGTAGGGAGGTATTGTTGACTTTGGCATTTTCATAGGATTTGTTAACAATAGGAAAAGCTTGATAGAATGAGGGTCTGATTAAAGATGTAGTTTGGAATAATAACACAACTTTAATTGACAGACTGAACATTAATGTAACTAAATGAGGGATTACAACAAACAAGTGAACAGTAAGAGACTAAAGACTGAGTACCTGTGAGGGAGCCATCACTGTCCACCAGTTGTACCTCATGCTCCCACCTGAAGCCAGCCTTGTTTGGCGAGTTGATGTACTGGACTCCACTAAACTTGACAGCCCAGCCACCACACCGGTCCACACACGTCCCAATGATTGAGGCTAACCCGATGGCTGTGCAAGAGCTATGGTTGAAGTTGATGAACTTGGTGTTAAGGACACTGAGGCCATCATCCAATGGCACAATGATGCCTCTTTGCGTGCAGTAGTCATCTCCCAGTCCGAGCTCGTCCACATGGCCCACAATGGTGCTGTTGGACATTGTTGCCCCTCCAACCTCTCCAAAGCCGCTCACGGCCCACTGCAGGATACGCTTGGCTTCAATGCCGGCTTTCTCATTGTTGACCATGATGAAGCTGTTGAACTGCACAGCGCCTACGTTGACCCACTCAGCACCTTTCTCGCAGTTCCAAGTGATGAGTGAGTTGAAGACAGCTGGCTTGGGGGTATTGGAATAGCAGGCGCCGTCCTTCATGGGGAAATATTCTGGGAAGATCCAAAGGCCGAACCAGCCCTGAGAGTGCACAGTGTTGTTGTAAAATTCACCGATGGGAACCCTATTCTGACAGATGTTTGGATCGTAGGATGAGCCATCGGGGTGCTGGTGCATGCGGTACCAGAAGCCGAAGTGGGTGCCCCCCGCGGCGGCGTTGTGGCGGATGATGTTGTTGGGATTGGTGACCCAGAAGGCGGCGGGAGTGACATCGTCGTTCAGCAGGCTGGTGCTTTGTTTGACAAACACAGCCAGGTTGTACTGCAGGATGTTCT
>NW_025742975.1:3960-6123 GCF_021292245.1 Micropterus dolomieu | reverse complement strand
GGAGTGGTTTCAGAACATGTCCTGGATCAAAATTCTCCAAACAATAGGAATGGTAGTTGGCTCATTGATTTTGATAGCTATGGTGATCATGTGCTGTGTATTCCCTTTGATCAGGATCATGATAGGCAGAATGATGTCATTAGTCACAGGACAGTATCCGCTCCACATCTATAATGATGTGGATGTAGGGATAGAGATGAGGCCCATAAAAGTCGGGATGGAAGTTTCATCAGCATACGGAAACCCGGCAATTCCATCCGCACCACCTAAACCACCTTTGAGTGAGAATGAGTACATCATCATGGATCAGGACATTTGGCAAATTCAGGAATAAATTGAATTAAAATGACAGAAGACCAAAAACCAAAACGAAGTAGAAATAGACCAGGTAAAAGAAACAGAGGGAAAGCCCAACAATATAATGAAAAACTACAACCCCTTTTAGACATGTTACCATATGGACCGGTAACACTAGCAAACTCCAAAACAAAATTACAACACTATCAATGGTCAGTTCAATCTAAAGATTACCCCTTGTTGCCTCCACCCTACAGATTTTGTTTAACTGCTGTTTGTTGTGAAAGATGGACAACAAGAGTATATCAGGAAGCTACAGGATTAGTTATAAGATGCAGCAAGATAAAGCTGTCGTATACCTACGAGCTAGTAAATAAGACCTATTGCATGCCCCTAGTTACCACAACAGAGAAGGAAGTAATTAGCATTCAGGCAGGTACCACAACTTTGTTTACAACCTACCCAACCTTGACAAGACAGGGCAGTGATCATTTTAGGCAATTGTCAGAAAAATGTGAGTCAATGCATAGACGACACTTATGTCTACGCCTCCTACACACAGGAAAGAAACCCACTACTAAGTACCGAGCCTGCCCAAAACACAACGTTATGCCAGTAGAGGACTAACTGTCTGTTATTCTTTTAATAGATACAAACATGGCTGAAGGACAAGGAAATGCCGGAGCAGGCAACCAACTGAATTATTCCCCTCAGTTAGGGCAGAGTCAGGAAAGTTGGGAGTACTGGAGAAGCCAGAATTATACACTAGGGCCACAACCTCAACCCAGGCCACCATTGCTCAGCAATTATCAGATTACTCTAGCCAGCACAGGATTCACCGCACAGTCAGCGCATGAGGAGCGTCCACCGCCACCTCCATACTCATGGTCTACCATGGAACCTAACAGTGCGCTGCCATCAACGTCAGGGTCATGGCCGCCAGTTATGCCGACCCAAGGAGGGTTTGGGCTGCAGCCACCCCCAGGATCCATGCTAAGGCAACTACTTACTCAACCAACGCCACATTCTCCAGGCCAGATGTGGACCGCGCCAGTTCCACCACGCTCACAACCACCGAACCCACCGGTTAACTGGAATCAAGTTGCACCACCAGTTCATACTAATGAACCAGGGGACATGGCATCCCAACCATGTCGTCATGTCAGAGAGTGGCTTGCACAGCAGGAAGCTCATCAGAATCTCTTTATTAACTCTGAGGGATCACTTCAGCTCCTTGACGCACAAGAAACTCCACCCCCTGATTGGCAGGCAATACCACGTTCTCTACCCAGTCTACAGCGTTTCGTGGTATTTAGATGCCAAGACAGAGAGGGGGAAGATGCTCCACGTCAAGTTACAGATCCATACAATCCATTGGTACCACTAGCCAACCTGGCAGCAGGACAAGCTGCAATGGGGATTCCGGAGCAGCAAGGACCTCACACTTCCACTGACGTACGTCCACGCTCAGCCTCCCCACACACCTCAGACATGAGCCTCACTGATGGATATTCTACGGACTCCATACATCAATATAGTCCAACCACGCCGGATCCAAGACCACAGGCTCCAATGCCACTGCCATGGGAATCTCCCACAGTTCATTCTCCTCAACAGCCAAGCGAAGACGACGCACCACGCGCTGAGCAACACAACTTCCCGGAGGACATACGACCCCTTAGACGAAGTGCACGAATTCTGGCCTATTCCCTTGCTACATCTACAACCCTACAAACACCTGATGATTCCACATCTACAACACAACAAGCACCTGATGATTCTACATCTACAACACAACACACACCTAATGATTCTACATCTACAACACCACAAGCACCTGATGATTCCACTCCAGGGGACATTTCC
>NW_025742975.1:1808-3940 GCF_021292245.1 Micropterus dolomieu | reverse complement strand
CAGGATTAGTTGTAAGATGTAGCAAGCTAAAACTGTCATATACCTACGAGCTAGTAAATAAGACCTATTGCATGCCCCTAGTTACCACAACAGAGAAGGAAGTAATTAGCATTCAGGCAGGTACCACAACTTTGTTTACAACCTACCCAGCATTGACAAGACAGGGCAGTGATCATTTTAGGCAATTGTCAGAAAAATGTGAGTCAATGCATAGACGACACTTGTGTCTACGTCTCATACACACAGGAAAGAAACCCACTACTAAATACCGAGCCTGCCCAAAACACAACGTTGTGCCAGTAGAGGACTAACTGTCTGTTATTCTTTTAATAGATACAAACATGGCTGAAGGACAAGGAAATGCCGGAGCAGGCTCAGCCTCCCCACACACCTCAGACATGAGCTTCACCGATGGATATTCTACGGACTCCATACATCAATATAGTCCAACCACGCCGGATCCAAGACCACAGGCTCCAATGCCACTGCCATGGGAATCTCCCACAGTTCATTCTCCTCAACAGCCAAGCGATGACGACACACCACGCGCTGAGCAACACAACTTCCCGGAGGACATACGACCCCTTAGACGAAGTGCACGAATTCTGGCCTATTCCCTTGCTACATCTACAACCCAACAAACACCTGATGATTCCACATCTACAACACAACAAGCACCTGATGATTCTACATCTACAACACAACACACACCTAATGATTCTACATCTACAACACCACAAGCACCTGATGATTCCACTCCAGGGGACATTTCCCCAGCCACCACTGATGGGGATCCTGATTATTGGGGTAAGATGCCCCTGGAAGAGTTCAACCAACTCCTGAGTGAGATGCAGCCTGCACAAATCGCCGCCCGTAGGAAAGACAGATGCCGAGCTTTGGGCCGCATAGCAGCGAGACTCCGTCAGCAGAAGGGACAGCTTCGCAGAGCACCCACCAAACAACATGACCTTCAACTCTTGAGAGAATGTTGTAACACCCTACAAACCCGCTGTGAACAACTGGAGAAACGCTGTGAGCAACTGGAAACAGCAATGTACATCGTCCAAATGAAGTAACTGTTCCTCTAGGGATGGACATTTTTTAGTCTCATCACTGGAAGTTTTTTATATATTTGTTTATTATATGCCTATCACTAAGTGTTAACTTTGCAAATTTTCACCTCTTATGTCGATTTATGCTTGCACAACATATTATAGCAAAAAAACAGCTCACGCACATAATCATTTCATGCACAGAAGTTTTGAGCTTGCTTAAACTTATGATAGCCAAAAAACAGCACACGCCAAAGTAACTAGTACACATGTTTATGTCAGGTCCTGGATCCTTGTATGTATGTTGAACCGCTGAGTCTCGGGCGGTAGGCACTCTAATGTCAATGATTCCCCTTGACCAGAACGAGGACATATTTGATTTACATTTTCCTTCTTTCTCATATTAAGATACAAGTGCTGTTTGGATCCGGATGCAGACATGTGTTGAACCAAAGATCATGGGTGGTACTTTTATTGTCACCTAATCCACACTTCATCTCACGATGCTAACATGGCCTTGAAACTTAAGTTTCAGTGACACCCCATGATTCAAAAGCACTACTTCACTTAGTATACTGCCAAATTGCTGCACAACACAAGTCAAGTTGGAGGATCCACGTATTCAGCTCATTAGTGTGCTATCTACGTGTAGAACCAGTAATCACGGGACAGTAGGTCCCATTTATCTGTGCATTACAGTATAGGTGATTGAATGTGCGGCCTCACAGCCGCAAAGGAGGGAAGTGTTGAATAATGCCTAATTCCAAGATTGATTGTTAGGTTCTTTTTCTATATTTATACACCTTATCAATGGTTTGCAATATGTTATAACTACTGAGTGTTTTACTACTGAGTATTCTTTTAGTGTGAAGTTTGACTACTGAGTGTTCAACTACTGAGTGTTTACTACTGAGTGTTTAAACTACTGAGTGTATAACTACTGAGTGTTTAAGGAGTAAGTTTAAACTCATATTTTATTCCTATACTCTGTGTGTTTATCATACATTATTCCTATACTCTGTGTATTCATGAACGTGTGCTTTTTAATGAGCCTACATGAGCAGAGAAGCTGCTCAGGCC
>NW_025742975.1:0-1788 GCF_021292245.1 Micropterus dolomieu | reverse complement strand
TCATGCACAGAAGTTTTGAGCTTGCTTAAACTTATGATAGCCAAAAAACAGCACACGCCAAAGTAACTAGTACACATGTTTATGTAAGGTCCTGGATCCTTGTGCACACATGTACACATGTTGAACCGCTGAGTCTCGGGCGGTAGGCACTCTAATGTCAATGATTCCCCTTGACCAGAACGAGGACATATTTGATTTACATTTTCCTTCTTTCTCATATTAAGATACAAGTGCTGTTTGGATCCGGATGCAGACATGTGTTGAACCAAAGATCATGGGTGGTACTTTTATTGTCACCTAATCCACACTTCATCTCACGATGCTAACATGGCCTTGAAACTTAAGTTTCAGTGACACCCCATGATTCAAAAGCACTACTTCACTTAGTATATTGCCAAAATGCTGCACAACACAAGTCAAGTTGGAGGATCCACGTATTCAGCTCATTAGTGTGCTTTCTACGTGTAGAACCAGTAATCACGGGACAGTAGGTCCCATTTATCTGTGCATTACAGTGTAGGTGACTGAATGTGCGGCCTCACAGCCGCAAAGGAGGGAAGTGTTGAATAAGGCCTAAATCATGTAGGCCTAAAGCCTAGATTGATTGCATAAGGCCTAAATCTAAGATTGATTGTTAGATTCTTTTTCTATATTTATACACCTTATCAATGGTTTGCAATATGTTATAACTACTGAGTGTTTCACTACTGAGTATTCTTTTAGTGTGAAGTCTGACTGCTGAGTGTTTAAACTACTGAGTGTTTAACTACTGAGTGTATACCTACTGAGTGTTTAAGGAGTGAGTTTAAACTCATATTTTATTCCTATACTCTGTGTGTTTATCATACATTATTCCTATACTCTGTGTATTCATGAACGTGTGCTTTTTAATGAGCCTACATGAGCAGAGAAGCTGCTCAGGCCGCGCAGGCAAAACCTAGCCAACCATAACCCACTCATTAGAAGCAAGGCACGTGCAGTAAGTCACGTACGCCAGGGCTGAGATCATCGCGAACTGAAGCCAAGAATGAGATCATGACATGTTGTGATTTATGGCGCCTGGTACGGCTAGGTACTGCATGAAACCAAGCTTGGCGCTGCCGAAAGTTAACTTGTATGAGACAAAGCACTCTCATGGTTGGCATTGTTAAATCATGTATTTGTTCATTGAATCACGTTATACATGTATGAATTATGTTATTCCTTATCAATTCTTTTAAAAAATACGATTGTAAGTGTTTAAATTTTAATGGTGTCAAACTATGCCTGTATAACTTTTAAAAAAAATACGGTGGGACTGAAGTTGAAACATATTGGTGGATTTCTAATCCAGTAATGTAAAAAATATAAAGAGAGATAAATGGTAACAATAATTACATATAATAATAGTTAAAAAGTGGAAATTGTAACATTAATGAAAGGGTTAATTTGGTAAAACAGTACAAGAAAAAGGCCACTAGATGGCAGTAGAGGATAAGAAATCCACCAAAGGGGAGGAATGGTCAGCGAACACCATAGGTGGAGTTAAGACGTAACGCCCACCTGGAAGGAGGAGATAAGGAGGAGTTAAGATGTAACGCCCACCTGAAGGGAGGGACAAGGTGGAGCTTAAGGTGAATATAAGGCGATGTTCGCTGACCACCAACTCGGTTCCATCCTGAGGCCTGCAGGGATGTTGCTCGGGTTTATCTGTCCTTTATTGGAATAAACTCTTTTGCACCGACTCTTGACCGTCTCCAGTGAAGTTTTTGACTACGCCGTCTTTTGACTAAAGAAGAAATCTAATAG
>NW_025742974.1:0-11869 GCF_021292245.1 Micropterus dolomieu | reverse complement strand
CCTGCCACACCCACTGCTTTGCATCTGCCACAGTAGAGTCCAGTGAACATTGCCCAATCATGTTCAAAATCCCCAACCTCCACAGGGAAGCCAGAAATCTTTCTGCCGGAGGTTTGAGTTGAAGATCTCATGGAGGCCTCCTCCAGACGTTCCCAGTTCACCCGCACTACCCGTTTTGGCTTACAGGGTCTATCCAGAGTCTTCCCCCATGCCTTGACCCAACTAACCACCAGATGGTGACAGCTCCACCCCTCTCTTCACCTGAGTGTCCGAAACATGCAGCCTCAAATCAGATGAAAAAATTAATAATGAAACGATTTACAAAATCGATCATTGATCTTCTAGGGCGCTCTGGTACCACGTACACTTATGAGCATCCTTATGTTTGAACATGGTGTTTGTTATTGACAATCCATGACTAGCACAGAAGTCTAACAACAAACACCCACTCAACTGTGCGTGGAGGTCAGCCTGTGCGTGGAGGTCAGCCCCACCTGATGTAATTGGTAGCGCTCAATCTCCAGCACAAGTTCCGGCTCCTTCCCCAACAGAGAGGTGACGTTCCACGTCCCCAGAGCTAGCCTCTGCACCAGGGTCTGGTCCGTCGAGGCCCCTGACCTTCACTGCCACCCATGTGGCAGCCAACAGACCCCTGCGGATCTTCCGATAGATGGTGGGTCCAAAGGATGGAGAAGGGAGTGCCATGTTGCCACCTTTTTTGGGCTGTGGCCGGCCGGGCTCCGTGGCAAACCCGGCCACCAGGCGCTCGCCGACGAGCCCTCCCTCTGGGCCTGGCTCCAGACTGGGGCCCCAGGTTTCCTCCAGGCACGGTCTCTCCTCCTCTTCCTCGTTGTTCCATCAGGCGTCTTTATTAACAATTCTCGGTCTGGAACTACTTTGCCTTGGGAGACCCTACCAGGAGCACTAGGCCCCATACAACACAGCCTCCACGCTCACTGGGGCATGCAAACCTCTCCACCACAATAAGGTGATGGTTCCCGGAGAGGGTCTCATCTTCCAGAGAAGCCCAGAACCCTGCATTAACCCAAATGGTGCAACAACTACATTCAATTTACTTTGGATATGCCTTAAATAGGCATTGTGCATGAATTTTACAGGAATGGTAAGACCTGATGGTATGATCTGTCATCATACGCAACTCACTGGTTTCTGCATCAGACTGGAGTTCCCTGGTTGAGGAGAGACCACCACCACATCCTGGTCGGCCGAGTCAATGACCACTGGAGGTGTAATGCGGGAACTCCTGCCCGATGCCTCGTCCGTTATTTGGTTCCACTTCCAGGATGCCGTGGTGGCCTCTCCTCCCTTTGTGCTGACACCTGTTCTAGCTGCCTTCAGCCCCCTACAACACACATAAAAAAGCATCTGCATCTGTTGCTCTCATGGTTTCTGTGGCTTTCATCAGAAAAGCAATGGCATTGGAGAGAGGTCTCATAAACCTCAAGGATGCAGCAGCTCACTTTTAATGGACAATGTAACTAACTTGACTACTTTTGATAAAATTAAGTATTCTCATGAAAGCAAAAAGAACTGATATGTAACGTTACCATAATACTTTAAATATCTACCTAGCGAGCAATCTTGATTCTTAATCTTAATTAAAAATATAAAGTAAACTTACTCAAATCCAGACCACATTCCGCCGCCCATTAAAGGTGGCTTTGTCAGCAGTTTGCCATCGGATCAGGACATCTTTCTCCTCAATCGGTCACTAATAACAAAAATAACTGAGATAACACTAGATTTGAGTTATGCATGTAGCAGTTTGGTTACTGCAGTTTTACATTTGTATTTATTCATTTAGCTGACCAAAGTGACTTACAATTGCTATACATGTCAGAGTTCGCACGCCTCTGGAGCAACTAGGGGTTAAGTGTCTTGCTCAGGGACACAATGGTGGATGTCTCACAGTGGGAATCAAACCCAGGTCTCCCACACCAAAGGCTAGCATCTTATCTATGCGCCATCACCCCTTTTTAACACTGTTATCTTCCATTCTGTACGTATTAGCTTGGCAGACTTAGGACCCATCCACACTACTCCGTTTTAGTTTATAAACAGAAAATCAAAAAGAATACGATCTTTGTCCACACCAGGGTTTTAGCTGGGATGGACCAATAACGAGCTGGGACTGTTACTGAATGTATCACGGGAGTGTAGCGGCGGATTTGTGTTCCACAGATATGCTTTAAATGTAATTTATTGTTTTAGATGGCTTGCTCCACCATGACATCTCACTTACTGTTTCTCTCTGTTGATATAGAGTAGGAGAAGAAGAGATGGACTCAAACGTCACCACTGTCAGCACTGTGACAAATCCTTTACAACATCTGTAAATTTAAGGATTCATCAGAGAGTTCACACTGGAGAGAAACCGTACGGCTGTGACCAGTGTGGGAAAACCTTCTCTCAATCAGGTAACCTGAAAATCCACCAGCGTGTTCACACGGGAGTGAAACCGTACTGGTGTGACCAGTGTGGGAAAACTTTCACTACATCAGATCACCTTAAAATCCACCAACGTGTTCACACTGGAGAGAAATCATACTGGTGTGATCAGTGTGGAAAAACTTTCACTACATTAGGTACCCTAAAAATCCACCAACGTGTTCACACTGGAGAGAAATCATACTGGTGTGAACAGTGTGGAAAAACTTTCACTACATTAGGTACCCTAAAAATCCACCAACGTGTTCACACTGGAGAGAAACCGTACGGCTGTGACCAGTGTGGGAAAACCTTCTCTCAATCAGGTAACCTGAAAATCCACCAGCGTGTTCACACGGGAGTGAAACCGTACTGGTGTGACCAGTGTGGGAAAACTTTCACTACATCAGATCACCTGAAAATCCACCAACGTGTTCACACTGGAGAGAAACCGTACAGCTGTGACCAGTGTGGCAAAGCTTTCATTACATCAGATCACCTGAAAATCCACCAACGTGTTCACACTGGAGAGAAATCATACTGGTGTGAACAGTGTGGAAAAACTTTCACTACATTAGGTACCCTAAAAATCCACCAACGTGTTCGAACTGGAGAGAAATCATACTGGTGTGAACAGTGTGGAAAAACTTTCACTATATTAGGTACCCTAAAAATCCACCAACGTGTTCACACTGGAGAGAAATCATACTGGTGTGAACAGTGTGGAAAAACTTTCACTATATTAGGTACCCTAAAAATCCACCAACGTGTTCACACTGGAGAGAAATCATACTGGTGTGAACAGTGTGGAAAAACTTTCACTATATTAGGTACCCTAAAAATCCACCAACGTGTTCACACTGGAGAGAAATCATACTGGTGTGAACAGTGTGGTAAAACTTTTACAACATCAGGTGCCCTTAAAATCCATCAACGTGTTCACACTGGAGAGAAACCTCACTGGTGTGAACAGTGTGGAAAAACTTTCACTACATCAGATCACCTAAAAATCCATCAACGTGTTCACACTGGAGAGAAACCGTACTGGTGTGAACAATGTGGAAAAACTTTCACTACATCAGGTCACCTAAAAATCCACCAACGTGTTCACTAGAGATGGGGATCGAGACCCTGTTTCAAAATTTTTCAAAACCCAAAAATCAAGAAGGTTCGAGCTTATCGATACAGTTATCGAGACTTCTAGGTCCTATGATGTAATATTATGTCTCGAGCATCATATCTGATTTAATTTGAAACGCAATGGTTACGAGTTAGCTCCAAACTACTAACATGTTAAGTATGTGCAATAAAACCTTCGCAAGTAAAAAGACAATACTTTATCAATATACCTATCTGTAGGGTAACGTTAAACATGTAGAAAGGGTTAGTTTAATCATCTCTGTTCTCAGTCTCTCATCCTGTATGTTTTATAGAAGCTACCGCTAGCTCATCAAAATCAAGCTAAATAGAAAGCTGTCTGTCTGGAGCACAGACAGGTCTGTAGTCTTAAAAACTCAACTGCTGGCTGAGACAAACCAGCCGCTCCTCCTTCTACCTGGTAACGTTATCTGCCGCCAGCGAGAGAGGAGGAGGGACTGATACAGACTGATGTTATTCTTTTTAAACGTCACCTACTACTTGTGATGTCAGATATTGACTATATGGTGACTTTGCTGTTGTTGTAAACAATGTTTCTGCTCTGGAAACAACATTTAGCTGTATTTAAAATATTAAAACAACCAAGCAGTTAATATGTACACTTCAATATATGTTTATTTATTGCAAGTGATATGCCATCTCAATATATAACGTTATCGCGCATTGAATATTTTTTCCTCATACCGTGCAGGTTTACCTCATGCCTGTTGGGTCTGGTCTTACCAAATAATCACTAAATTTACTAAATAATAGTAAAGTATCGAGAGTGGTATCGATAAAGAATCGGATAGTTAAGCAGTCTCAACAAGGGTATCAATATCAATAAAAATTACCGATCCCCATCCCTAGTGTTGGAGAGAAACTGTACAGCTCTGGCCAGTGTGGCAAATCTTATACAGACAGGAGAACCCTTAGAAGACACAAATGCATTAGTGTGACATTTTTCACAGAGCCGAGCTAGCTGTTTCCTTCCTGAATCCATCAACTGTTATCATGTGGCTGGACTGGAAGCTTTAAAAGGAGGGTGGTGCTTAAAATCGATGTTCTTCCTCTGTTAACCATGGTTACCTGCAAAGAAACATGTGCTGTCATCATTGCTTTGGACAAAAAGGGCTTCACAGACAAAGATATTGCTAGTAGATATTGCTAGTAAATTTGCACCAAAATCAACCGTCAGATCATCAAGACATTCAAGAAGAGAGGTTCAATTGTTGTGAAGTCTTCAGAGTCAGCAAGCACCAGGACTTGATTCAGCTGCAGGATCGGGGCACCACCAGTGCAGAACTTGCTCAGGAATGGCAGCAGGCAGGTGTGAGTGCATCTGCACGCACATTAAGGGGAAGACTTTTGGAGGATGGCCTTGTGTCAAGAAGGGAAGCAAGCCACTTCTCTCCAGGAAAAACATCAGTGACAGATTATTATCCTGCAAAAGGAACAGGGATTGGACTGCTGAGGACTGGGCTAAAGTGATTTTCTCAGATGAATCCTCTTTCCGATTGTTTGGGACATCCGAACAAAAGCTTGCGCTACCATCAGTCCAGTGTCATGCCAACAGTAAAGCATCCTGAGGACCCTTCATGTGTGCGGTTGCTTCCCAGCCAAGGGAGCGGGCTCACTCACAATTTTGCCGAAGAAAAAATACATAATGGTACCAAAACATCCTCCGGGAGCAACTTCTCCCAACCATCCCAAAACTGTTTGACGAACAATGCCAGCATGATGGAGCGCCTTGCCATAAGGCAAAAGTGACAACCAAGTAGGTTGGGAAAGAAAACATGAGAATTTTGTGCCCATGGCCAGGAAACTCCCCAGACCTTAGTCCCATTGAGAACTTGTGGTCAATCCTCAAGAAACAAACAATAACCCACAAATTCTAACAAACTCCAAGAATTGATTATGCAAGAATGGGCTGCCATCATTCAGGATGTGGCCGAGAAGTTATTTAACAGTGTGCTGGGCCTAATTGCAGATGTCTTGAAAAAGAAGGGTCAACACTGCAAATATTACATAAACATAATGTAATTGTCAATAAAAGCCTTTGACACTTATGAAATTACATTATATATTATACTTCAGTATACCATAGTGACATCTGACAAAAATACCTACAAAGCAGCAAATTTTGTGAAAACCAATACTTGTGTCTTTCTCAAAATGTTTGACCACGACTGTATATGTAGAATTCAAATAGTTTGAGGTAAATTGTAAAGATGTGAACCTGAATCCCTCAACATTTAAGAAGACCATAGGATGTGGTCAAAAGCTCCAACAAAGAGGTGGTGTGTGAGGCTTGAGTTCAGACTCATTTATTACAGATGTGTCCCCCAAGGTCAAGAATGAAGCTCCACACTTGATGAAATATTGTTTCTGTGTGCTTCATACATATATTCTTGTTACTGAGCTGTAGTTAAACATGTTTACATTAAATAATCTGTATTTTACATCTATATTCACTGTTTTTATTTTCTATTACTGAATGTGGTTTTGTTCAGACTGAAAGCAAATCCAAATTTATGACAGCTGAGGTGAAGACATGTCGGCTCACAATAAAAGATTCTCTTTGATTCTTGAAGAAGCTCTTCTTTGAAGCAGACTGAAGCTCTCAACGTGGCTCCTGCACCAACCCATGCACCATCTCCTCTGCGGGTTGTTTGTACTGTTTGCAGCTAATTAATGTATAAATATAATGTAAATATATCAGTCTGAGGGACGCCGACCAACATGTCAAATGATTCACCTGATTGAATCCACCTGATCATGACAATGACAACATTGATGATTTAGACCAAACTGCTTGGTAATTTGCTCATTACTCAAGAATATCTCTGTTCTATAAAAACAGCTGAAGCTCATTTCTTTTGTCTCCTAATGATGTGTCTGCTTAAACAGTAAGATGAGAGCATTCATTGATGAACTGTTTGTTATAAACTTAATGTGACCATGTGATGGCCGAAGGGGGAACTGTAATAGAAACAAAGATTTTACCTGTATGTACTTTTAATAATCCTCTATATGTCGTTACTTTATGTTCTTTGCTCATCTTATGTGGTGTTATAATTTCCACTAAGTGTACCAGTGTTTTGATATAATGACCTTCTGTGAGATTGTTTTGTTTCATGCTTTCCTGTGAGAAAGGAGTTTCCACTGTGGTTCAAGGCTGAGAAAGGCTTTTCTGTTGGACTCCACAATTATTCTCTAGCATTAAATGTCTTCTCTGTTTCTCTGGGTCAGACTCTCTAACAGCCCTCTGGTGTATGAGCTCTGCCCTTCAGCTGAATCACTCTGTTATTCTTACTTTAATAAATATCACAAAGACAGCTGTTTGTTGTAACGTCTTTATTTCTTCATTTCATTTCTTTGTACTGTGACGTGTTCACCATCATCCCGTCAAGTCTGTGAAGGCACCGGATTGAAAATAAATCCAGTTTTATAAATGACACACATAAATGTGTTCAGATATGTGCATCAGTTGCCGGAGTTACTGATCTGGGGTTTATCTGATCTCGCTCTCTGAAATGGAAAACCCAGACTTTCCCTCATTTCAGGCTTAACATACTCAGAATTTTCACTAATCCCGCTTTCTGAAACAGGACCCTGTTGTTGTTCTGTTTGACTTGTTCTTGTTGACATTTCCTCGTTTAACATGGAGTGATTTTATTTAAACTTTATTTAACGGGGAGAAACCAATTGAGATAAAATCTCTTCTTCAAGGGCGCCCTGGCAAAGAAAGGGAGCAGTACAAACATAAAACAATATTAGAAAATACAATTAAAACATTTACCCTTTTAGCTACAAAAACAACAGACACAACTCGCTGTCTAACCCGTACATTAAAAATTCAAACAGTAGTTAAAATACATCATTGTAATGCCTACTTATTCAACAACAGTTACATTCATCTTTAAAAACCTCTGTAATCAAGGATTTGAACCTCCCAAAAGGTACCAGTACCTTCAGCCGGAGGGTTTTTTGCAAGGAGTTCCAGGTTAATGGTGCACAGCATTAGAAGACAGTCTTTCCCAGCACTGAAGGCACCCTGGGAACTTTTAAAAGCACCTTTTAATTTATACTGATGCATCAAAGGTGGCTTTTTGGTTGTAAATTGATATAATGAGTGTACACAACAGATTTGATGTTGAATTCCTTTGCACAGATGTCACTCCGCGAAAAACCGGGTTTAAGTTATAATCAAGTATTGCTTATTACATAATTCAACATTTCCCTCTCAAACACACACAGTCCACCACTTGGAGAGGTCCCTGTGAATTAACATGCAGGATAACGGCGTACAGACTACATCCTCCAGTACTCATACTACTACACTGTTCAGTCTGCCAGAGAAGGATTTAGTGACTGACTAACTCTAACTCTAAATAACTCTAACAAGTTATTTGAAGTTTATGGGAAGCAAGCCTCATATTTTTTTTTGTAAGAACTTTGAAAATAAAATAATAATAATAATAAAAAAAATTAGCAGAGCTCCTGCCTGACTCAGGCTACCAATCTACAGATGGAGATTCATGATGTACAGTTCCTGCAAACCAGCTACTAAGAATAATTCTTAGATCAGTTTTTGCATCAGAGACTTTTTCCTCCTCAAGATAGTGTGCGGCCGAGGACCAGCGGAGAAACATAGCTGTGTCTGACTCAACACATCGGCCACCACCGTGTTCTGGTGAGCGCCACCTTGCTGGGGGGCCCGTGAATGTAGGTCTGAGGAAAGCTGAATTAGTCATCTAGAAGTCATTATAAATCACATCCTCTCTTTCACTATGGCCAAACTAAATAATAATTTCTAAACTGCTGATTAAAAACCCATGTCATACATTTATTTGACTCTGGGTTCACGTCGTATAACCTTATTAAAACCTAATTTATTTGCTTTAATCGTTTGTTATTAACCTTTAGCTGTAAATAAATGTTTCCTTTATCACCAAGTCTTTGTCTGTGAATTTTCTTCAAAGCAGAAACTAAGGATCAATGTATTGGGAATTCACAACTCGGGTAATAAGACTGGTTATTCATATTTCTTTCATTTCTCCTTTGATTGAAGGTGGTGCCCCAAATGATGTTACGAGTGAAGATATTTAATATGAAGTAGTAATGCTGCTACAGACATCTATATTCATTCATTCTGTTTTTATTTTCTGTTACTGAACGTGGTTTGGAATCTGTCTTCTCTGTTCAGACTGAAAGCAAAGCCAAATCCCAGTCGATGCAAAGAGAGGCAGTTTTGCTCCAGTTGGGTCCAGCTGAGGTGAAGACATCTCAGCTCAAGTTTTAATGTCTCAGCTTCAATAAAAAATACTACTTTATCCTGAATGAACAGAGACAAAAAACTGGTGCTCATCCAGGCGTAAAGTCGCTGTGTAAAGGGGACTTTTTTTGGTGCTCATCACTTTAACACTCACGTTCTGTATGTATAGCAGAGGATGCTGGGAGCTCACCTGCGTTTTTTGCCGGTATGTGAAAGAAGAAGAAAGAGTGAATGCCTAAATTCAGCATGAACCACATTATAGTCTAGATTAACGTACCTGTGGTCATTACCACCCAAATGTCTTCTGTATGATATTCATTTTTGTTTCTCAGAGCTCAGAGTCTGCTCCTGGTTTCATCTCACTTCTTAAGACAAATTTCTACAAAAAGCTTTCACTGTGTGATGCATAATTTAGTTTTCAGTTATTTGCAAATTGACTTGTCGTGGTTTTGGGGTGGTTTCATGGTTTCTTTGATCATGTCCTGGTTTGTGTTTTGTGTTAGCATCTGTTCCATGTTTAGCGTAAGTTTCCTGTCTGGTTCTGTCTCTGTTCCCTGATCCTGCTTCTTGTCTGTGTCTACCTCACCTTATGTGTCTCAGCTCTGTCTAATTACCCCGCTGCCTGGTGTGTGTTGTGCTCTGTCAGTATTGAAGCTCTCAGTTCTGTTCTGTCCTTGTTGCATCCTCGTCATTGCTTAAGTGTTCAACCCGTGCTGTTTCCTTGGTTTTTGGATTACAACCTTTCGTTCATGCAAGGATGTTTTAGTTTTGTTTAATGAATATCACCAGTTGAACCTTCGGCCTGTACTACGAGGCGAGGTAACTGACTTATCCAGGTAACTTCAGCAGTAACTTTGTGACTTCAGCTGTAACTTCCAGATTAACCCGTACTACAAAAGGTAGATAGGTGTTAACCGAGGTCTGTTGCCATGGCAATTTACACTGCATCTCTAAACTACTCCGAGCAGGTTATGTTCATGGTTAACTCGTAGTTACCCTGTATATGTGTGGCACACTACATCTGTACAAAAAATACAGAGCCAGGGTGGGGGTTAATAAACCGAGAAAGAAATTCCTAGATGAAAGTGGCACATTTACAAGAACAAAACTCGGAAATTCTCTGAAATTAAAGTCACAAAAAAATCCAAATCACTCTGGTGTTTTCTTCTTAATATGCCCTATCCACAACAAAGTCTCTAAGGTGCATGATAATTTAGTGATCGTGCTTGATAACCCTGAGTTAACTCTGAGTAGGTTGAACTCCCTTCGTAGTACAGGCCACAGCTCTGCTCCGGTGTCCTGCATTTGGGTCCACAGCTCCTCTACATGCATCTGCTCTCAGCCAAACCTTGACACTTGATTATGTTTTACATAATAATTGTTTTAAAGCTCTGATCCGGAGCCGTTAACCTGCAGGAGGAGTTCACTCAAGCTTCACAGCCTGGCTGCTGCAGCAGGCCACCGAGTTGCTGCTGCTTCATATTTATACAGACCGGACAAGACAGGAGGATGCTGGGAGAAAAGTGAGCCAGGACGCTGAACTACCTGGTGAGGTCTGAAAATGAATCTGTGTCTGATAGATGATTCCAGCCGTCGTCGTACTTGAAACAAGTTAGCATAGCATCGCCCTGACTGAGCAGAACTCCATTTAGAAAACAAGCGTTTTAAAAGATGTTTGCTTGTCATCTTGAAGACAGACCTGACAGAGCAGGAATTCATATGTTCAACAAATCAGCATCATTTTGATCAGTTTATTGAAATGAAATCACAGCAAAATGGTTATTTTGGGTTCAAACCACTGCAGGAAACCAGATTATTGGATTAGATCTGAGTGCATAAACAGCACTTTAATAACATAACATCTTTGAGTCCAACAGATTACTGTAAGCTTCTGATTTCCTCTGGTAACAGTTCATGATCTGTAAACTGTATGATAATGACTGTTTAGTATATTGTGGTGTTCCTTTGTTTTGTATTCACTTGTACTGACTACAGATGAAAAACAGCCTTCTGGCTAAATCTGGCATATTTACTGAAATGTTTCATCTTAAGTGAAAAATCCAGCTTTATCTTTGAGGAATGAACAGAGAGACGAGAAAAACCAGAACCTGGAGGAAAGAGACTAAAGAAGTGGAGTTTCTGCTGAGTTCTGAGATCAACGTCTGAAGGACTCGGTACGCTTCAAACAAACTAGATCACGTGATGTCTGTTTATACCTGCTCCAAATGTCAACGCTGGAAGACAAAGATCACAGAGTCCAGATGTTTCAGAGGCCTGAACCAGGTCCACTGGAGGCCTCTGGGTTTAACTGCTGTGCTTTGATCCAGTGTGTAGTGAGGAGGAAGAGGCGCTGAATAAACAGGGACTACAAAAACACTACAGACCACATTTGTGTTCAGGCTGAACAAACCTTTGTTCTTGTGAAATCCAACGAAGGTTAAAATCAAGGGCAACTGGACTTAGTTGAAGATACTGGAAGACGTTTCGTCCCTCATCCAAAGGACTTCTTCAGTTCTGACTGACTGGCAGGGAAACTCAGCTATTTAACCTCAGTGGGGTCGTTGGCCCGGGTCATCGATACCGCTGGTTCGTTAGTGTTCCTTGTTTCTGTGACGACAGTCGTTACAGTCGTTAAGACTACCTGTGGCCAAGACTGAACGACCATCGTTGGTATCTTCACCTGAGGCCAATAGGTTACGTTTGTTGAGTTTCCTGGGAAGTGATGAAAGGACAGCAATGTAAGTGGGGGATAAGTGGTGGCGTAGACCCCCTCCCCTGTTCAATGACGGCTTCTCCACCCTGGTGTAGATGCTTCCTTGACACCTCTTTCAAACCATCTTCTCTGTCTAAAATGTGCACCTGGTGGTCCTCAAACGAGTGTCCTCTGTCCTTCAGATGTAAGTAGACTGCAGAGTCTTGACCTGAGGAGTTGGCCCTTCTGTGTTGAGCCATGCGTTTGTGTAGTGGTTGTTTAGTCTCCCCAATATACAGGTCTGTGCATTCCTC
>NW_025742973.1:1927-5140 GCF_021292245.1 Micropterus dolomieu | reverse complement strand
ATTAAGTGTAGATGCAGCAACTGTTGATTGATTTGAAGAGCTGGTGAGTCAACTGTGTTCATATGTGAGATGTCAGATATATGCATCATGTAGGAACACACTTGCTTTTCTGCTTCCTTGGTCTGATCGCCCGTTCTGCTGTGTTGCCAAGACCTGGGCCCTGTTTCAGAAAGCAGGTTCAACAAACTGAGTTGTAAACCTGAACTCTGGGTTGACGAACTCTGAGCTGTCAAACTCTGAGTTTTACATTTCAGAAAGGCCGATCAGAATAAGCTGTGTCTCAGTTCAAAAGAGTATGTTGAGCCTGATGGAAGCGCGTGCGTGGGGATGGAAAAAAGCCATCAATGGTGCTCCGATACTACAATTCACCATGGCAACGGGTAAATAAAGGCAGAGCCTCTATTTTAATCGGGTGGAGCTAGAAAAATGAATGCGTGCCAACGCGGACCATGACTGGCTATAAAACGCATGATTGATACGTTAACAATATTACATTTTATACAGCGTTGCTGATTCATCATTTAGCAGACTGGAATTTCCTTAATGAATAATAAAGTGCTCGAATTCTCCTCCAGCCTGTTCATTCATTTTAAACAGCTACAGGCCTGTTTATTCAGCTGGAACCTGACGGGACTAAATGCCAGTGACAATAACGTAAGATGAAAATATTAATCGAACAGATTAGACACATTTTAGGCTCTTCATGGACCTGTGATTGTAAAGCCACAGTCCGACTCAGTAGGCCTATACCTATTAATGATTTTTTGCAATTTAAAATGTGTCTAACTGAGTGTGAAGTTTTAGACGTCTATGTTCCATTAATAAAATCTTGCTCATTTCTTATTTTGTCAGAGAGTTGAACATGACGTTTTTTTTAAAAAGATTGTTTTTAAAAAAGATGATTTCGATGTTTCTAAAGACGTAACTGTGTTCCAATATGTGCTTTGATATCGACAGTATGAATGAGGAAATGTCACTTTTGTCACAGCGCTTCCAGCTCCGCAGGAGAGGAGTCGGGAGAAACTCAGCGTTAGTTGAAGTAAACCTCCTCCCGAGCAGGTTAGGTTGCCGGGGTTACAGACCTAGAGTTAATCTGATCTCGCTCTCTGAAACCGAAAAGAGTTTCCTTCATCTCGGGCTCAATTTACTGAGTAATTCACTTGAGTTTTCACTAAACCCGCTTTCTGAAACAGGGCCCTGCAGATTCAAAGCTTGTATTTGTTGTGCATTTGCTGAACAGTCAGTTGCACACACCAACCATCCTCCTTTCTCAAGCCTGCAGACGTTGCACCTCATAGTAAGCACAGTTGGTACATTAATATTATATTATATATTATATTATATTGGTTCTATTAGGTTAATAAAATAGAGGAAAACACAGTAAGGTTTGTGTGCTTATAACTTCAGTTTACCGATTGCCATTGTAACAGAAAACAGAAAAACCTCCCGCAATGAATAAGATGCAAACGGGGCACGAACCTGCGACCCATAGAAAATCTATTTGTAAGGCGGCGATTTCAGCATTGAGCGTATTGAATCACTTTATCAGCTAAGGTAGGGAAGCTCATACTTGTGTTGGGTTGGATTAATGTGGTCTGTTCTTGTTATTACCTCATAGTAAGCTCAGTCGGTAAAATAGAGATTAGGTTTGTGTGCTTACAACTTCAGTTTACCGATTGCCATTGTAACAGAAAAGCCTCCCCCAATGAACAAGATGCGAGCGGGGCGCGAACCTGCGACCCATAGAAAATCTATTTGTAAGGCAGCGATTTTATTATTTACTGATTGGGTGATAACAGTTCAAACTGATTGGCTTTGGAAAAGACAGGGTGGAGCTCATTATCATCTAACACTACGCGTCTTGTAACGCGTTATGATGCGCGTCATTGGGGACACTGAGCCCCGTAAAAAGCGGCGTTACATGAGCACATAGAGCGACGTTTTTTTCGCCGCCTCCAGACCAACGAAAAATGCGTTGTTGTTTACACAATTCCACGGCGCTTTTTACGGCGTTTTGCTTTTTGGCTGCGTAAAAAGCGGTGTCCTGGCCGTTCAAACGGCGCTTTTTACGCTGTTTTTTTAACAAAACGAGGTAGGAAAGTGGCGTATTGAGAGCCTTTTAGCGTTCCATACTACGGTGTCTGACATAGCACACAAAGTGTCTCTTCTGATGGTGCTTTCAGACCAAAAGTGAAGCGAGCGTTAGAGGCGGTGAGTTTACATACAAAGTGAATGAAAAGACGCGTAGAGCCGCGATTTCCTGTCGGGCGGAGTGAAGGGGGCGGTGCCGTCAACGCGAAGGAATTCGCATGACGCTGAGTCGTGATAGCCTGTCAACGTTGAGATTGTCCGTTCGTCACCGACAGCTTCAGAGCGATGTGTGGAGAGGGCCAGGCAGAGCGGCCGACTGAAAATCTGCAGGCCGGCTGAGAGCTGCTACACTTGGGCTAGAGGAGCAGAGAGCAGCGCTCCAGGTTTCGGACAAATAAACACCCGCGGTCGAACTGGGTTTTCCTCTGACAACTACGCCGTTTGCTCGAGGGAGGAGCTGAGAGTAAACTGCTTTTATTAAATTAGCTTTACTTTAGTTTTTATGATTACAACGTTGATTCATCTTCACTCGAGCGTCTCAGCAGTTAGCTTCAGTGCACATCCGGTTCCAGTGTTGTTAGTTCATATGTTTAACAAAACTGCATCATATTGTAGTTATTTCAGCATCAGTTTGATCTGTTTATTGCTATTTAATCACATCAAAATGTTACTTTGGGTTCATACAACTGTAGTAATGGCGAGTTGTTTTTATTCACGTTATCGCGTTAAATTCGCCTTCTCGCGTTGTGTGAACACAATGTACTCACGCGAGGAAAGTGTCGCGAGGTGAAAATTCGCGTTTGGTCTGAATGCGGTATGAGACAGCAGAGAGTGGCCAGTCAAGAAATGAGGTTTCAGTATATTTATAAAGAAATTATCCATCCATCCATCATCAACTGCTTATCCTGCGTACAGGGTCGCGGGGATTAAGAAATTATATTTACTTAATTATTCAGTAAAACCAGATGTTGTTGTGACTTGGCCACTGACAGACAACATGGAGAATGTGAGCCGAGAGTGTGAAACACTGTCACTGTTTCTGCACCACAGTCCATTATAAACCACACATTAGATAAAGTTTATACAAACACTGACAAGAGAAACACATTCATTCTCTCTGTG
>NW_025742973.1:0-1907 GCF_021292245.1 Micropterus dolomieu | reverse complement strand
TGGGTTTTCCTCTGACAACTACGCCGTTTGCTCGAGGGAGGAGCTGAGAGTAAACTGCTTTTATTAAATTAGCTTTACTTTAGTTTTTATGATTACAGCGTTGACTCATCTTCACTCGAGCGTCTCAGCAGTTAGCTTCCGTGCACATCCGGTTCCAGTGTTGTTAGCGTCGTTTGGCAGTACTTCATATTTATATAAAAAACGGACAAAACTGGACATTGCTGGGAGAAAAGAAAGCGAGTAGGTTGAACTACTTGGTGAGTTCAGAAAACATTTGTATGTAACTTTATTCCAGCTATAGTACTTTACTGGGACCAAGTTAGCGTAGCATAGCCCTGATCAATCTGAACTCCATTCAGAAAACAAACCATGAATTCATATGTTTAACAAAACTGCATCATATTGTAGTTATTTCGGCATCAGTTTGATCTGTTTATTGCTATTTAATCACAGCAAAATGTTACTTTGGGTTCATACAGCTGTAGTAATGGCGAGTTGTTTTTATTCACGTTATCGCGTTAAATTCGCCTTCTCGCGTTGTGTGAACACAATGTAGGAAAGCGTCGCGAGGTGAAAATTCGCGTTTGGTCTGAATGCGGTATGAGACAGCAGAGAGTGGCCAGTCAAGAAATGAGGTTTCAGTATATTTATAAAGAAATTATCCATCCATCCATCATCAACTGCTTATCCTGCGTACAGGGTCGCGGGGATTAAGAAATTATATTTACTTAATTATTCAGTAAAACCAGATGTTATTGTGACTTGGCCACTGACAGACAACATGGAGAATGTGAGCCGAGAGTGTGAAACACTGTCACTGTTTCTGCACCACAGTCCATTATAAACCACACATTAGATAAAGTTTATACAAACACTGACAAGAGAAACACATTCATTCTCTCTGTGATTATGGACCCAAAACTACCCGCCAGCAATAATATCTGGCCCGCTGCCAGATTATGGTGCTTTGATAGCAGCAAAAAATATAAATAAATAAATGCTTTGATAGCGGTGCTGAAATAGATCTCAGTCATGACAGCAACAGTTACTCACATAATCACTTCCTCTTTAGGGGTTTTGTCTACAAAATAAAAGCACAAGAAGCTTTTTGTCGTTGAACTGAGCTTTTACTTTGAAAAATTCTGAACAACATTAAAAGAGTCTGTAGTCTGCTTGACGCACCTCTGAAAGAGCCTGAAAGAACGTGATTCCCCTAAATGTTCTCTGTCTGGAGATACTGGGGAAATGAAAAAGCGTTCGTAGGTTGATGGATGTGGATCAAACACTGAAAAATAAACTGCAGCACGTGCCGCACCACTGCCAGTTTCCTCTGAAGCATGACAGTTACAAATAAACTATATTTATATTCACACTGAGCCTCAAGTTCACACTTTGTATTTGTGACAGTGACGTGTTTCACCTTCTAAATAGAAGAAGAGGAAGTTAAAAGTGTGAAGAGCTGTGGAGGTGTTAAACCCTGTTTATTTTGACTCTCAGAAGCGACTCAGTCAAGATGAGCGTTGTCCCACTTCCTCTTAGTTTGCTTTAATTACTTTCATACAGGAACATAAAAAATAACCTGAACAGAGATATAGATGTTAAAATGACTGCATATCAAACAATAACAGCTGATACAGAAATAACAGTAAAAACTAATACATGTTTAACTACAACACAGCACTAGCACATTAAAGTGCCTGACAGCAAGTTCATCAAGCTAAATGTCCCATATATTATCATAAAATAATTCAAATAATAAAACATTTATCAGTTCTCAGTGTAAATTACCTGTAATGATATGAGCTGTAACTACACTGTGGTCTCTTATTTGTTTGGTTTGTTGACGGTGGCGTAGAGGTCGCTGGGATCAGCTGAGGCTCCAGCAGAAGAAGAGGAAGCTTTCACGC
>NW_025742972.1:0-3783 GCF_021292245.1 Micropterus dolomieu | reverse complement strand
CATCAGTAAGTGGTCTGTGGAAGAAGCCTATGAGGTTTGTCCTTTATGATAATGGCTTAAATAACACTGAAACAGAAAGGAGCCGTCTTTCCCCTTGTTGTCATGTATGTGACATCTTAGGCTTTTTGAAAACAGGCTGTTGTAATATCCCTCTCTGCAGAGAGGGTAAGTGCACATGTAGTTGTGTGGCTGACTTCCAACCAGACTGTTCACTGTGTAGGGCAGAGGAACAATATCTATGTAATCCAGGTTGTTCAGGATGCAACACAGAATGAACAACTGAAGAAATGTAAAATGTGAGTTGGTCTGATTTGACAAAGTTGATCCCAACACTACACACCCTCTGTCCTCAAGATAAACAGGAAAGCTCTTTCTCACAGATCCAGTTCTTCTTATTATATCCGCTCGTCCATTTTCCTTGTTTATTGCAGAATGCTGCAGCGTATTTGTTGCTGTGCGGGTGTCCTGTTGCCCAGAACCTGTAGGAGAAATAAAATGTTGTCACTCTTTATTTTTAGATTATTTTCAATTTGAAGTAATCTGTTGGATTTCACTTATGTTTTTTTTATTATTACCATAAATGACAATTACATTTTTAATAACATGTTTAACACATAATTCAGCTTTGTAAATTAATATAATGTGAATTAATATTTTTTTCATTTATTTTCATCTAATTAAAAAAACAAACTTCTTTTAGTAACAAAATGAATTGTGATGGAAACTTTAACTTTAAAAGCGTCTCACTCTAGTGTCAGCGGTGAGTCGTCCACCCATTTCCATTTCCATTTCGATCCTGTTTGTGTCCATTCTGTGGCCTGTAGACCAATCCAGGAGTCTCCATCCTTGTTCAGCTCAGTGACACATTTCTAGTAGTTGACAAGAGACAATAATCATTTCTCTGTTCATAATTCAGTAATTCTATTGTGGTACATGTGTGATGTCTGAAAAGTCTGAAGGAAAAAGAAAATCTGTGGCAACTTTTCAGTTCATCAGTGGTGCATAAATCAGAAACACTCAGAGGACTGATGGAATTCAGCTCCTCTTGTAGAATAACCATTGTTCAGTGGTGGGAAAAGTACTAAATGTTCCTACTTAAGTAAAAGTACAGATACCACACTAAAATGTTACTCAAATAAAAGTCATCCAGTAAAATATTAGTCAAGTAAAAGTGAAAAAGTACCTGGATTTAAAAGTTCATAAGTATCAAAAGTAAAAAGTACTTTTCAAATCTATTGATCCTACAAAAAGCAACGTATCTTTTTAAATTCACTGAAGACAGTGCTGTGTAAAAAAAAAAAAAAATCAAGACTTGAACTTTTACCAACATGTTTATTTTCAACAAAAATAGACAGCAGTTAGAAAAGAAAAGTTTCAGCGGAGAGGTTCAGAGATGGATGCAAAGTAGAGTCCCATTCTGTTACCAGAACAGAGACCCGAGTTGACATGAAGCCATGTAACAAGTGATTTTCACCTTGTTTTGGACCTCCTTTTATAGCTCTGTTTCTAAGCATTACATCACCTCTTGGCTCTCTTTCCTGCTGCTCCTGGATCTGTGGAAATCCCCAGATATTTGGTGTCTCTTATCATCTTCTGACCTTTCAGCATTTTGGTGGATTGTCACTTTTATTTCACTGACTGTTGCGTTCTCGGCCCGGCTACGCTGCTCCCCCTCTCTGTGGCCTTGGCGTGCTTACTGCTGATCATAATATCTCAACCATAACCTGACTTTGTGGAATGTCCTGGTGAGCTGGTGTCTTTTGTGCTGTGTGCTAGAGACAGGGCGTTCTTACTGTGCACTGTCTTACTGTGCTCCCTCACTCTGCTGTGTGTCCTACCTCTGCCCAACAGCACAAATGCTTGCTTACACACACTCAGGTCCTTCTGTTGAGCCCAGGCAGTCAGATACAGAGAGGAGCACATACACACAGAGCTAGAGAGCTTTTACACTGTGGTCTGAACTTTACGTGTCCATATAGAATATATATTTGTGGCAATGCGTCGTCATAGGAAGCCGACTGGCTGCAGGTCAAAAACAGAAGTAACAGATCACTGGCAGCTACATCTAAGATCACACACTCAGTAACAAACACACTCACCTGTTCCTCTTCGTTGTTTATGATCACCAGATCTGCTCCTTTACTTTGACAGTCACTTCTGCTCTCATACCAAGTTTTCTTCTCGTTGGATTTAAAGTACCAGCTGAATCTGAATCTCTTCCATCCTTCAGGACAACACTTCTCTTCATGTCAAATGAGTGTTAAAAGATGGATTTCATGTCATTCATTGTTAAATTGATAAAACTTGTTGTTTGACTTTCTTCTTAAATATCTTTTTTGCCTGCCACTTGTTGTTTACTCTATAAATACACTCAGGTTTTGTATCTGATTTGTAACAGAAATAAAAGATAAAAGAACTATAATTCAAAGTAATGGTGTGATGTTGGTGTTCACCGTTCAACACCTTTAATTTTGTCCTTCAGCCGCTTTACTTCATCCTGATTTTCACTCAGTGTCTCGTAACTGCTCTGTAACTGACTGATGTTCATCTTTAGAAAACCGTAATAGATAAAAGAGTAAGACCATATAAAAATATTTATGCTTGATAACCAGTGTGAAGTTCGATCCTATGTATTACAGTATTTGCTTATTTGTTTTTAAACCTTTCTCACCTAAAATTTGTCCCTGCTGCTCGCTGTAGTTCTTGTTCAGTTTGTCGTATCTGGTCTGCTGCTGGTCTTTTTCCAAAGTGACTGTTGAGAAACAACATAAGAAACACCTCAACAACACCAACTCATTCACTATAAACTAAAGACAATTTAGTTACTTTCTCTGCATAATTAAAATCCCTCTAATTCAAACCATAATTTAGTTATTTAGTGTCCTTTAACCTGCCGTGTATGTGGAGATGTTGTAACAACTGGATAACTGACTCGCTCATGTATCAAGTGTGATGAAGAACCAAAATGCAGATCAACACAGTCAAGTAACTGTGCTTAAATGGCGTGAAAGGGTACATCCTGAATGCGGTATATTCAGCTGCCATAAAGAATAGCTCCAGACTCACATGCCATTTGATCAATAAAATGATTGTTTTGTTAATGGCTCTGAAGTTTTTCCCCTCCTACCTTGACTGCAGTGTAAACAAAATGGGACATAAAATCTTCAGTCTTTGTCGCGTGAACAAATGTTTTAGGTACAGGCAAAGCTAGAATGAAGCTTCATTAGTCTGAGTTACACAAATTGAAGGTTTTCCTTCCAAAGTTCATGTGTTTTTAGAAAAATGTTCTTGATTTTTCTAACTCAGACTTCTGAATTCTCATAATAGCTTCAGCTGAAAGTTAGAATGTACTTTTACACAGATAACTCTTTCAGCGTGCATATGGCAGGTCAGTTTTATTTGAAGATGAACAAACAAAACAGAACCTATCCACTGTCATAAAAAGATCAGATCTGAGTCACATATGAGCAAAAATCAGATTTGGGTCACATATGAGCAAAAATCAGATTTGGGTCACTTTGGCCTGCAGTCTGAACGCAGCCTTAGATCTGGTTGTGGAGAACTGGAAAGTACATTTTAGTGTAACTGAGCAAACTTTGGTGGAAAACATTTAATAAATGTGCTTCATAGACCAGTTGCAGCAGTTTTTCTGCATTGTGAACAGGTTCAGTATTTGGTTGTCAGTAGTTGTGGGGTGTATTTTATCTTACAACGTATGTATAGGAGGATGATTCCAGTTATGGTCAGAAAGCACAGCACTCCAAGACAAAATGCAGCAGCTCT
>NW_025742971.1:4142-5825 GCF_021292245.1 Micropterus dolomieu | reverse complement strand
TAACACACAGAAATACACTGTAACACACAGAAATACACTGCAACACACAGAAAGACACTGTAACACACAGAAATACACTGTAATACACAGAAATACACTGTAACACACAGAAATACACTGTAATACACAGAAATACACTGTAACACACAGAAATACACTGTAATACACAGAGACACACTGTAACACACAGAAATACACTGCAACACACAGAAAGACACTGTAACACACAGAAATACACTGTAATACACAGAAATACACTGTAATACACAGAAATACACTGTAACACACAGAAATACACTGTAATACACAGACACACACTATAACACACAGAGACACTGTAACACACAGAGACACTGTAACACACAGAAATACACTGTAATACACAGAAATACACTGTAACACACAGAAATACACTGTAATACACAGAGACACACTGTAACACACAGAAATACACTGCAACACACAGAAAGACACTGTAACACACAGAAATACACTGTAATACACAGAAATACACTGTAATACACAGAAATACACTGTAACACACAGAAATACACTGTAATACACAGAGACACACTGTAACACACAGAGACACTGTAACACACAGAGACACTGTAACACACAGAAATACATTGTAACACACATAGAGACACTGTAACACACAGACACTGCAACACACAGAAATACACTGTAACACAGAGACACTGCAACACACATAGAGACACTGCAACACACAGAGACACTGTAACACACAGAAATACACTGTAACACACAGAGAGACACTGTAACTCACAGAGACACTGCAACACACAGAAATACACTGTAACACAGAGACACTGCAACACACATAGAGACACTGCAACACACAGAGACACTGTAACACACAGAAATACACTGTAACACACAGAGATATTGTAACACACATAGAGACACTGCAACACACAGAAATACACTGTAATACACAGAGACACACTGTAACACACACAGAGACACTGTAACACACAGAAATACACTGCAACACACAGAGATATTGTAACACACATAGAGACACTGTAACACACAGAAATACACTGCAACACACAGAAATACACTGTAATACACAGAGACACACTGTAACACACACAGAGACACTGTAACTCATAGAAAGACACTGTAACACACAGAGACATTGTAACACACATAGAGACACTGCAACACACATAGAGACACTGCAACACACAGAAATACACTGTAATACACAGAGACACACTGTAACACACACAGAGACACTGTAACTCACAGAAAGACACTGTAACGCACAGAGACATTGTAACACACACAGAGACACTGTAACACACAGAAATACACTGTAACACACAGAGACATTGTAACACACATAGAGACACTGTAACACACAGAGACATTGTAACACACACAGAGACACTGTAACACACACAGAGACACACTGTAACTCACAGAAAGACACTGTAACGCACAGAAATACACTGTAACTCACAGAAATACACTGTAACACACAGAAATACACTGCAACACACAGAAATACACTGTAACACACACAGAGACACTGTAACACACACAGAGACACTGCAACACACACAGAGACACTGCAACACACATAGACACTGCAACACACATAGAGACACTGCAACACACACAGAGACACTGCAACACACATAGACACTGTAA
>NW_025742971.1:3791-4122 GCF_021292245.1 Micropterus dolomieu | reverse complement strand
GAGACATTGTAACACACACAGAGACACTGTAACACACAGAAATACACTGTAACACACAGAGACATTGTAACACACATAGAGACACTGTAACACACAGAGACATTGTAACACACACAGAGACACTGTAACACACAGAAATACACTGTAACACACAGAGACATTGTAACACACAGAGACACTGTAACACACAGAGACATTGTAACACACACAGAGACACTGTAACACACAGAAATACACTGTAACACACAGAGACATTGTAACACACATAGAGACACTGCAACACACATAGAGACACTGCAACACACAGAAATACACTGTAATACACAGAGAC
>NW_025742971.1:0-3771 GCF_021292245.1 Micropterus dolomieu | reverse complement strand
GAGACATTGTAACACACACAGAGACACTGTAACACACAGAAATACACTGTAACACACAGAGACATTGTAACACACATAGAGACACTGTAACACACAGAGACATTGTAACACACACAGAGACACTGTAACACACAGAAATACACTGTAACACACAGAGACATTGTAACACACACAGAGACACTGTAACACACAGAAATACACTGTAACACACAGAGACATTGTAACACACATAGAGACACTGCAACACACATAGAGACACTGCAACACACAGAAATACACTGTAATACACAGAGACACACTGTAACACACACAGAGACACTGTAACTCACAGAAAGACACTGTAACGCACAGAAATACACTGTAATACACAGAGACACACTGTAACACACACAGAGACACACTGTAACTCACAGAAAGATACTGTAACGCACAGAAATACACTGTAACACACAGAAATACACTGTAACACATAGAGACACTGCAACACACATAGAGACACTGCAACACACAGAAATACACTGTAATACACAGAGACACACTGTAACACACACAGAGACACACTGTAACTCACAGAAAGACACTGTAACGCACAGAAATACACTGTAACACACAGAAACACACTGTAACACACACAGAGACACTGCAACACACATAGAGACACTGCAACACACAGAAATACACTGTAATACACAGAGACACACTGTAACACACACAGAGACACTGTAACTCACAGAAAGACACTGTAACGCACAGAAATACACTGTAACACACAGAAATACACTGTAACACACAGAAATACACTGCAACACACAGAAATACACTGTAACACACAGAAATACACTGTAACACACACAGAGACA
Source organism: Micropterus dolomieu (assembly GCF_021292245.1). Taxonomy (NCBI): domain Eukaryota; kingdom Metazoa; phylum Chordata; class Actinopteri; order Centrarchiformes; family Centrarchidae; genus Micropterus; species Micropterus dolomieu. The sequence continues at coordinate 2,911 of NW_025742971.1, read as the reverse complement.
CTGTAACACACACAGAGACACTGCAACACACATAGACACTGTAACACACATAGAGACACTGCAACACACACAGAAATACACTGTAACACACACAGAGACACTGTAACACACACAGAGACACTGTAACACACACAGAGACACTGCAACACACATAGACACTGCAACACACATAGAGACACTGCAACACACAGAGACACTGTAACACACATAGAGACACTGCAACACACACAGAGACACTGCAACACACATAGACACTGTAACACACATAGAGACACTGCAACACACAGAGACACTGTAACACACATAGAGACACTGCAACACACAGAGACACTGTAACACACAGAAATACACTGTAACACACACAGAGACACTGTAACACACATAGAGACACTGCAACACACAGAGACACTGTAACACACATAGAGACACTGCAACACACAGAGACACTGTAACACACATAGAGACACTGCAACACACAGAGACACTGTAACACACAGAAATACACTGTAACACACACAGAGACACTGTAACACACAGAAATACACTGTAACACACAGAGACATTGTAACACACAGAAATACACTGTAACACACAGAGACATTGTAACACACACAGAGACACTGTAACACACAGAAATACACTGTAACCCACAGAGACATTGTAACACACATAGAGACACTGCAACACACATAGAGACACTGCAACACACAGAAATACACTGTAATACACAGAGACACACTGTAACACACACAGAGACTGTAACTCACAGAAAGACACTGTAACACACAGAGACACTGTAACACACAGAAATACACTGTAACACACAGAAATACACTGCAACACACAGAAAGACACTGTAACACACAGAAATACACTGTAATACACAGAAATACACTGTAACACACAGAAATACACTGTAATACACAGAAATACACTGTAATACACAGAGACACACTGTAACACACAGAGACACTGTAACACACAGAGACACTGTAACACACAGAAATATACTGTAACACACAGAGACATTGTAACACACAGAAATACACTGTAACACACAGAAATACACTGTAACACACAGAGACACTGTAACACACAGAAATACACTGTAACACACAGAGACACTGTAACACACAGAGACACTGTAACACACAGAAATACACTGTAACACACAGAGACACTGTAACACACAGAGATACACTGTAACACACAGAGACACTGTAACACACAGAGACACTGTAACACACAGAGACACTGTAACACACAGAAATACACTGTAACACACAGAGACACTGTAACACACAGAGACACTGCAACACACAGAGACACTGTAACACACAGAAATACACTGTAACACACAGAAATACACTGTAACACACAGAGATACACTGTAACACACAGAGACACTGTAACACACAGAGACACTGTAACACACAGAAATACACTGTAACACACAGAGATACACTGTAACACACAGAGACACTGTAACACACAGAGACACTGCAACACACAGAGACACTGCAACACACAGAGACACTGTAACACACAGAAATACACTGTAACACACAGAGACACTGTAACACACAGAAATACACTGTAACACACAGAAATACACTGTAATACACAGAAATACACTGTAACACACAGAAATACACTGTAACACACAGAGACACTTTAACACACAGAAATACACTGTAACACACAGAGACACTGTAACACACAGAAATACACTGTAACACAAAGAAATACACTGCAACACACAGAAAGACACTGTAACACACAGAAATACACTGTAATACACAGAAATACACTGTAACACACAGAAATACACTGTAATACACAGAAATACACTGTAACACAGTAATACACTGTAATACACAGAGACACACTGTAACACACAGAAATACACTGCTACACACAGAAAGACATTGTAACACACAGAAATACACTGTAATACACAGAAATACACTGTAACACACAGAAATACACTGTAACACACAGAAATACACTGTAACACACAGAGACACTGTAACACACAGAGACACTGCAACACACAGAGACACTGTAACACACAGAAATACACTGTAACACACAGAGACACTGCAACACACAGAAACACTGTAACACACAGAGACACTGTAACACACAGAGACCCTGTAACACACAGAGACACTGTAACACACAGAAATACACTGTAACACACAGAGACACTGTAACACACAGAAATACACTGTAACACACAGAGACACTGTAACACACAGAGACACTGCAACACACAGAAAGACACTGTAACACACAGAAATACACTGTAATACACAGAAATACACTGTAACACACAGAAATACACTGCAACACACAGAAATACACTGTAACACACAGAGACACTGTAACACACAGAAATACACTGTAACACACAGAGACACTGTAACACACAGAAATACACTGTAACACACAGAAATACACTGTAACACACAGAAATACACTGCAACACACAGAAAGACACTGTAACACACAGAAATACACTGTAATACACAGAAATACACTGTAACACACAGAAATACACTGTAATACACAGAAATACACTGTAACACACAGAAATACACTGTAATACACAGAGACACACTGTAACACACAGAAATACACTGCAACACACAGAAAGACACTGTAACACACAGAAATACACTGTAATACACAGAAATACACTGTAATACACAGAAATACACTGTAACACACAGAAATACACTGTAATACACAGAGACACACTGTAACACACAGAGACACTGTAACACACAGAGACACTGTAACACACAGAAATACATTGTAACACACATAGAGACACTGTAACACACAGAGACACTGCAACACACAGAAATACACTGTAACACAGAGACACTGCAACACACATAGAGAC
>NW_025742970.1:0-4049 GCF_021292245.1 Micropterus dolomieu | reverse complement strand
CTGGGCTTGTTCTGAAAAAGTCCTCCATCTTTAGAAAGGTGATTTCAGTAGCCAACATATCTTTAAACATTCTCTAAAAACTGGTAAAAATAAACCTCTTTGAGTTTTAATTGAGAAATTAATTAACAGAAAACCACCAAAATGAATTTCAAAGAATAAACACAGCGTTTCACTTCCTTTAACTGTTTAATTAACTGTTAAAATGTTCTTCTGTTGACCTTTTTCATCAAGTTTATCATTTCAAGCCTGAAATATTTAATTTCATGTGTATGTAATGAATCTAGAATATATAAAAGTTTCACCTTTTGAAAAAAATGTAAAAATAAATGAAATTTCCACTATATTATAATTTTATGAGATGCACCTGTAGATTACTTGACATTTTAGGTGGCAAGTTTTGAACCTGCAGCAGTTCACAACTCCATCCTTGATTAGGAGAGTGCCCTTCTTTATTTTTGTAACACAGCAGATGGAAATGAGCACAGACTCACATTTCTTTTAGCCAAATTTTCAAATATGTGCTTAAAATTATGAAAGTGGATGGAGACCCAGCTGTGGTAGGGCTGCGTCTTTCCATGGGACAGGAAGTCTCAATGTCATGAAGATTACTGAAAAGATAATCAGATATGCTCTTCGAAAGTTGTACCACACCAGGTTTCAAGGTACATCATGTAGGAACACACCTGCCTCCAGTGGTCTGATCGTCTGTGCTGCTGCATCCAAACCAAGAATGTCCTGAAGGAAGTAATTTCTCTAGAAATTAAAATATACAAGAATGCATGTGTACTGTAGCCAAATCCTTAAAACGTCTAATTTATTGGTAGTTTGTGAGTGCCACCTAGTGGAGGTCTTGCATTATATTTGGATTGTGCTGAATTAGTTCTAATTTGTTAATAAAAGTAGGGGGAAACACAGACGTTATTTACTTAAAATGTAGTTACAACACAGCGTTTCATTTTGCAAAATGAAAGTCCTTGGTTTTAATTTTTGGAGGTTAATATACTCATTTTACCAGGAGCGAGTTAGGACCTTCCACAAATGATAACCTGTTCAATGGGGATGTGAACCTGCAACCTGCCTCATAGAGCAAACTTCTCACTATGACTGTATAAGCTACAATTTATCTGTCTCAATATTTCCAAACAGTGACATTGTCTAACAAATTTGTAAAGGGAATAGTGGCAAGGCAAGTTTATTTATAAAGCACAATGCATACAAAGTGGAAATTCAAAGTGCTTTAGAAAAAATCAGATGAAAGAACACCAAGAATGTGCGTTAAAAGATTAAAGTGGGCCTACTATAAAAATAAACAAAATATGCCTAAAGGATAAGAAAATCTACAGCATTCTGGATTCTGAGTGGAAAATTAAGTGGTTAATTAAGTGATTGCCGTTTCTTTAGATAAACAATATACAACGCAATAGTAGGTAGTTTCGTATAGCTTAATGGGTGCAACAATTTTGCAGGTCAAATCTTACATTGCCGTGATTTAATTAGGACCAAAGTAAGATCCCTTCTCTCTAACTATAGACAACTCAAAAGGTCTGGAGTGGTTTTCTTATGTGTCTGTGGCTTGCTTACAGACAACAGAGAGGTTTTGTAGTTCCTTCAACACACAACATAATAAATTTTAGGCCTATATTAAATATAATATACAATGAAACAATTTCTACAGTTATTTATACACATAAGCTATAAACATATAGGCCTACGTATGCTATACACCCCGAACATGTATTGTATTGTATTGAAGAGTCCATCTTGACTGCGTTAGTGCACCAAGCACCATCGATGTAAAACACAGAGTCCACTTCTGCTCATCTTGCCAGAGTCTTGCGCTGACAGATCGAAACATGGACCAACTGCCAAGTGCTTGATCGGGGATGTTGATGGGGCAGGTCTCTGTAACAATGTGGACAAAACTGAATTCATTTGTTTGGTCAACATGAGTCACATTTTGTCCAGACTGCATCTTTAGGAGCAGAATTAAGTCCAAGCTGGGCCAGCATGGCTCCTCTCCTGGCTCTCCGTCCTCTCCTCTGAGCGATCGCTGCACCCGCGTGGTGCCTAGTCCGGTTGTTTGGCCCGGGTGGATCGTGGTCTGCTGGTCCTTAATCCAAAAACCCCGTCTTCCAGTGACTTTACGCATTGGCAATTAAGCTGGGGGGAAAGTGTAGCGAAGTTTGAAGGAGGTAACGTTACCAGCTACTCCTTCTACAAGCGCTGCCAGTTGCCATAGAAATCAGAATAAGTTGGTTCATTTTAAATGGATTACCTGCAAAAAGACTAGAGACTCTCATACTAAAAAAACTAGAGAAAACCCATGTCCGTTTTACTGTGCTGCCATGACCTGCAGATTCAAAGCTTGTATTTGTTGTGCATTTGCTGAACAGTCAGTTGCACACACCAACCATCCTCCTTTCTCAAGCCTGCAGACGTTGCACCTCATAGTAAGCTCAGTCGGTACATTAATATTGGATTGGTTCTATTAGGTTAATAAAATAGAGGTTAGGTTTGTGTGCTTACAACTTCAGTTTACCGATTGCCATTGTAACAGAAAAGCCTCCCCCAATGAACAAGATGCGAGCGGGGCGCGAACCGGCGACCCATAGAAAATCTATTTGTAAGGCGGCGATTTTATTATTTACTGATTGGGTGATAACAGTTCAAACTGATTGGCTTTGGAAAAGACAGGGTGGAGCTCATTATCATCTAACACTACGCGTCTTGAAACGCGTTATGATGCGCGTCATTGGGGACACTGAGCCCCGTAAAAAGCGGCGTTACATGAGCACATAGAGCGACCGACGAAAAATGCGTCGTTGTTTACACAATTCCACGGCGCTTTTTATGGCGTTTTGCTTTTTGGCGGCGTAAAAAGGCGTCCTGGCCGTTCAAACGGCGCTTTTTACGCTGTTTTTTTAACAAAACGAGGTAGGAAAGTGGCGTATTGTGAGCCTTTTAGCGTTCCATACCGTAGCTACGCTCTGAAAGGGTAGGGGGCAGTGGTAGGCTGCACAGATGGTTGCAATTCACAACCCTCACCACTAGATGCCACTAAATCTTACACACTGAACCTTTAAGAAGTCTTACACACTTCTCTGCGCTTCTATTTCAGCATTTACCAAATCTCCATAGTGACGGTGTCTGCCCCCCCGACCATTTACATCAATTAAATTAAAGGTAAACTGAAGAGGAGCTGTGCATAAAAACCTAATAAAATTAAACTGCTGCAATAGTACAAAAAATAGGATAATTAAATGTGGACTCTCAAACATCAGATTTCTCTCATCTTAATGTGAACTAGTGAATGAATTAATATCAGATTATATGATTGATTTATTTTGTCTGACCAGTAGATCAGTTAGGTCTTCTGACCAGGGCTCACTGGTTGTTCTGGCTGGCGTTTTCTTCAAACTAGATCTTTTTTACAGCAGACATGTGTAATTGTCAGGACTCTGAAACTGAAGCAGCTAAATGGAATCCAGCCATCATTAATTGTTTAATTTATTCCCTCTGTGCTGTGTCAAAATGTCTTCTATGAAAAAAACAGTTATGTGTGTTTTGGGCAGGTTAGTATTGAATCTGGATATTTTCCCCTTCAGGCCAGTAGGGGCTGATTAATGTTATTGTGCAGGTCCTGACTGTGAAGTTTCAACAAGTCAAACTTTAAGTTCTCTGCATCTCACACTGTGAAATCATCTGTGTCAGGTTAGTGTTTGTTTACTGAAGCCATCAGTTAGCAGCAAGCCAGTAGGACTCCATCCATCCATCCATCTATCCATCCATCCATCCATCGTCAGCTGCTTATCCTACATACAGGGTCACGGGGGGCTGGAGCCAATCCCAGCTGACATCGGGCGAAAGGCGGGGTACACCCTGGACAGGTCGCCAGTCCATCGCAGGGATAAAATCCACTGACCACATTTAGCAAAGTCAGACGCACATCATGATACTTTAATAAGACTCACAATTACCTTCTTTCTTCTGGTTTGTTTTATTTTGGCTTTTCTGTTATCTAATGCTGTTTCAACACCGTTTTATGTTTC
>NW_025742969.1:5055-6948 GCF_021292245.1 Micropterus dolomieu | reverse complement strand
CTACAAATATAAATCCATTGTATATTAATATATTTATTTTACTATTACAGACTACATGGAGATGCAATAAAGAAAAAATCTGATATTTTCATCCTCGCCTGGTAAAAAACAAAGCTATATTTTAATGCAATAAACCATCAAAACCATCATAAGGAAGCTTTTAATGCAACGGAATATCTTCTAATACACCTAGAATGCAATTGTAACTCATACAACATTTTCAAATAAACCAGGCAAATGTCCATATTCTGGCAATATTTACTGTTAAAAATGTTGATTTATTGGTAGATATCTAAAAAAAAACTTCTATTCCAAATGAAATCCTGATGATATTTCTGTCACCAAAAGCACACCCATGCTTTACAGGCCTGTAGATTGAAAACAGAACATCCCACAGTGATGGGGGGGTATCAATCGATCCAGCTTGAGCAGAACTTTCATTTGGTCATGTCTATGTATCTCCCAATAGGTAAGAAAATGGCAAAAAACAATGTGTGTTGTCAAGCGGCATGTTTCCTCTCTACAGAAATGTCTAGAGCAGGCAGGCAGACAGCTCGCAGGTATTGAGCAATAATCAAGATGATCAGTAATTTCGTCCCACAGCACGGTTGCCCCAGGGGCGTCTGTTTTCAACCAGTTATTGATAGTCAACCAGGTTCATCATTCCAGTATTTAGAACACATTTAGTGTCTTGTTGTGTCCTGGTCTCTTAGATTTTAATAACAACACAAATAAATCTGTCCTCATGTTTGTTCATTTAATTGATCTTCTCCAGATGCTCCAAAGCTTCCCTCTGTGTCAGTGAGTCCCTCTGCTGAGATAGTGGAGGGCAGTTCAGTGACTCTGACCTGCAGCAGTGATGCTAACCCAGCAGCTAATTACACCTGGTACAAGGAGAATGAAGACTCACCAAAAGCATCAGGACAGAACTTCACCATCACTGACTTCAGAGCTGAACACAGTGGGAATTATTACTGTGAAGCCCAGAACAGAAGAGGACGTCATAACTCCACCTTACATCTGATTGTTGTGGCAGGTAAGTTTTCTACATTCACCTGTATACACAGACATTTACTGCACCAGACCTGATTCACATATTAATATGTAAAAACCAACACTCACATAAGAAAATAAAATGTCCTGTCAGAGGTGGATCACACTGACTGACTAACAGACAGAATCACCTGGCAAAGTGATTTATTTATATAATCCTGCTAATGAGGGACCTTACGTCTGTCTGTATTTTTAGGGAATTCATCAATAATAATAAATATCATCAGGTTGACTCTGGTGGTCTTGATGTTGATTCCTCTGCTTCTCCTGAATCTGTGGACAAGGTAAAACCTTAAAATCCATCAGTTCAGTCACCGCTCTTTTATTCTTCAAACTTCTTTTAGTTTTAGTGTTGTGAATTTTATCATGTTAAAATTTGTATTTGTTGTTGTTGGACTCAATCCAGGAAGAAGAAAACTCTGAGCTCCACCTCTGAACCAAATGAACCTATAGAGGTGAGAGAGAGAGAGAGAGACAAAAGACCTCAAATAAATATTACATATGCTAAACCTGCTCTCGCCTCATATAGCTACATGGTAGAAGATCAGAGACCTCTTAAAGATATCACATGATAATAGTTTAGCAGGATATATATATATATATAATTCTAAATGAATAGTGATACAAGATGATTATATGGTGTAAATCAGAACTGAGCCAGAACATTACAGTAAATTAAAAAAGAAGAATCTTGTATATTTCTGAAAATCAACAAAAAGATGCTTTGTGCTGAGCAACATGTCTACATGTGTGCCATCTATATACCTTAATTAGAATCCCCCTACTACAACCCAGATATTTTCTCTATTCTTGAGGAAGAAATTAACCATTATAAAACCA
>NW_025742969.1:0-5035 GCF_021292245.1 Micropterus dolomieu | reverse complement strand
TGATTCCTCTGCTTCTCCTGAATCTGTGGACAAGGTAAAACCTTAAAATCCATCAGTTCAGTCACCGCTCTTTTATTCTTCAAACTTCCTTTAGTTTTAGTGTTGTGAATTTTATCATGTTAAAATTTGTATTTGTTGTTGTTGGACTCAATCCAGGAAGAAGAAAACTCTGAGGTCCACCTCTGAACCAAATGAACCTATAGAGGTGAGAGAGAGAGAGAGACAAAAGACCTCAAATAAATATTACATATGCTAAACCTGCTCTCGCCTCATATAGCTACATGGTAGAAGATCAGAGACCTCTTAAAGATATCACATGATAATAGTTTAGCAGGATATATATATATATAATTCTAAATGAATAGTGATACAAGATGATTATATGGTGTAAATCAGAACTGAGCCAGAACATTACAGTAAATTAAAAAAGAAGAATCTTATATATTTCTGAAAATCAACAAAAAGATGCTTTGTGCTGAGCAACATGTCTACATGTGTGCCATCTATATACCTTAATTAGAATCCCCCTACTACAACCCAGATATTTTCTCTATTCTTGAGGAAGAAATTAACCATTATATTTCGTATAGGCTTCGCCCTCTAAGAGCTGTCGCTATCGGGTTCATCCCCGCGCGCATGCGCAGTCCTGAAGATTTCTTTCGCGCCCATGTGCCGTGCACGGGCCTCTCTCAGGTCCGCAATTTAGGTATATAATACCGGCGACACCAGAGATCTGCTCCCCTTTTTTCTTCAGCGCTGCATAGCAGTCATTTCGGAGAGCAGAGTAGCATCTAAAGAGCAATTTTCCTGACTAAAGAGCTTTTCCTATGGCTACTCACCGCTCTACCACTGAGGTCCGCCGCTCGGAAGGAGTCCGCCTCTGCCCGTCCTGCCACGCCGGCTACATCATGGGGTTTGATCTCCACGCCCGCTGCGAGACCTGCCTCGGTCCCCAGCACGCTGGCCTGGCTCTGACTCCCCGGGCCTCGTGCCCCTACTGCGCACAGCTGCCCGTGGAGGAGAAGCGACGGCGGGTCGACGCCTTCGCGGCCCTGCAGGAGGAGGAGGACGACGAAGCTAGCTGGGCTAAGCCAGTTAGCTTCACGGCGGACCTCGCCGGCGGGACTGCTGGCGATGCAGGGCTCGAGTCCTCTGACTCTGCTCCCTCCATTGCTGGCTCCCCGCCAGGCTCTCCCCTCTTCCCGCTGGAAGACCTGGAGTTTGACTTGGATGAGAAGGCGGCGTCGCTAGCTCCTGCTCCACTTCCGCCTTCCAGCTTGCCGTCCTGCGGGGCTCTCCTCCGGGATCTCCCCGACATAATAAAGACGGCTGCTGAGCGCAAGGGCGTGCCGATGCCTGCTGAGCCTCCTGCACCTGCTCCTAGCGCCATGCTCGGCGACATCTACCAGCCAGAGCAAGCGTCCAAACAGGTTCCTGTGTGGCCCCTTTTTCCACCGCTTCAGCCTTTTCTCTCCGAAGCGGGGGCCGAGCCTGGGAAACTGAAGGCGCCGGTGGCGAGGTACGTCAACTTCACGAAGGTCGAGGGCCTCACTGACCGTGGGTTTCCCTCTGTCCCACCTCTGGAGCCCAGCCTGGCAGCCATCCTGCTGCCTAAAGCCACCTTTTTCGGCAGGAGGAAGCCGACTCCGCCCTCCGCCACAGCGGCGGCGGTCGGCCAGTCCCGGATTATGGCGTGGATGACGGTGCTGCAACGCAACATGTGGCTGCACATGTCCGATCTGCCGGAGCAGATCAGGAAGGAGTTGCTGGACGGCCCCATCAGCCCCGATGGGCTGTTTGGGCCGCTCCTCCAGGATGCAATCACACACATGCAGCAAGCTTCGGACGAGGCGGACAAGGTGAAGCGGCACACAGCGTGGAGCAGAGCGCCACCTCAACACCCACGGCGCTCACAGGGCTCCCGGCGTGATCGCCGCGACTCCCGCCCCAGGCCGAGGCGCCCCGCGGCCATAGCTGCGGCTGCGCCTCCGCCGGCTCCAGCCGAGGCCCCCCGGGCTCCTCCGCCGGCCGCTGCCCCCTCTTCACAGCGCCGCCCTGCAGTAAAGAACAGGCGAGCGGCTTGCTCCTGGTCCAACCCCCCCGCCCAGCCTCCCCGCAAACAGCGATGGTATTGACGGGACGCGGGGGACGTGTGTCTTCTTCCCGGAACAGTCGGACACAACGGCTCTTTTCAGAGCCAACCAAATGTCCATAAAGAGCATGTTCCTATCAGTCAGCCTGCCCCTCTCTCTCCTGAGCTTCCTGCAGCTGATAAAACGCACGTCTCCCACACACAAGCAAGCTCCGCTGCGCACGCACACGCTGCGTCAGTTGTTGAGCCGCTGTTGTCCCTCTCTCATATTATCATGAGTGAAAGACATTCACATCAGATAAACACAACAGCCCACCCACACTCCCTGCCTCTCTGCGGCCTCCCCACCTCTCACCCTTCAGTGTGTGTTAGTGGAGGTTTTTCACCGTGGCACGAGTCTGACACTGAGAATGAGCGGCCCGAGTGTTTCACACTTTCGCCGCCGCAGCCCTTTCACCTCAGCCCTCCCATGGGCCGTGTCGAGCGGCTCTGCAGCTCACACGGCGGCGGAGAGGGCTCTTCTCTGGCTGTCAGAAATGTCCAGAGGCCCCTCAGATTTTTGCTCGCCCGCTTTCAGAGCGTTGCTGCGCGTGGCAAAATCTGCCCATGAACGAGTGGATGGCGAGATTAATAAAGAAGGGTTACACTCTCCAATTCGCCAGCCCCCCTCCTCCTTTCAGCGGGGTGCTGGAGACCATCATGTCATCGCAGTCAGAGACATCTGCTCTGATGGCAGAAATAACAGAGCTCCTGAGCAAAGGAGCGATTTCAAAAGTCCCGCGGGGCGAGGAGAACTAGGGCTTTTACTCCCGTTACTTCCTGGTGCCCAAGAAAACGGGCGGAATGAGGCCGATCCTGGATCTCTCCTCCTTCAACAAATGCATAATGAGGAGGCCGTTCCACATGCTCTCAGTCAGGCACGTATTGGAATGTGTACGTTCCGGGGATTGGTTCGCGTCCATCGACCTAAAGGACGCTTATTTCCATGTCCCCATCATCCCCAGACACAGGAAATTCCTGCGTTTCTCTTTCAGAGGAGCCCAGTTTCAATACAATCGCCTGCCTTTCGGCTATTCTCTGGCCCCGCGCACGTTCTCCAAATGTGTGGAGACAGCGGCGGTCCATCTCAGAACGAGTGGAGACTGAATTCCACTCTTACTCAGGAACTGTGGGACAGATTCGGGGAGTCAGAGATAGATCTGTTCGCCTCACGAGAAAACGCACAGTGCGCACTGTGGTTCTCACTGAACGCACGGGACGAGCCGCCACTGGGCGTGGACGCCTTCTCACACAGCCCGTGGCCCAGAACGCTCCTTTATGCTTTCCCCCCGGTTCCTCTGATTCCCCGCCTCCTGGCGCGCATTCAGGAGGAGCTCCTAACAGTGACTCTGGTGGCACCAGAACGCACGAGCGCATCATGGTTTCCAGTGATGATTCAGCTGCTGTCGGGGAAACCGTGGCAGCTGCCGTGGCGCAGAGACGCGCTCTCACAGCTGGACGGAGCCATCCTACACTTCCCAGTGATAGGTCAGCGTTTGTGGGCTTGGCCCCTGAACGGGAGCGCCTTGAAAGATTAGGATTGTCCCCTAATGTGGTGCGCACCATCCAAGGCGCTAGGGCTCCCTCCACTACTGCTTCTTATAGAGCAAAGTGGTCCGCTTTTCAGCACTGGTGTGTGGAAAGAGACACGGACCCCGTCTCGTGTCCCTTATCTCTTGTTCTGTCCTTCCTCCAGCTGCTGGTGGACAGAAATCTGGCTTTATCCACGGTCAAATCATACGTGGCGGCCATCTCTTCCTGCCACGAGGGCTTTGGAGAGAGATCGGTTTTTGCGCATCCGCTGGTTAAGCGTTTTTTAAGAGGAGTGAGAAGACAGCGGCCTGTCACGCGCCCCTTGGCGCCACAGTGGGATTTACCGCTTGTGCTGCGCGCTCTGAGCAATCCCCCCTTTGAGCCACTGCCGCAAACTTCTCTCAGACTGCTGTCTTTGAAGACAGCCCTCCTTTTGGCACTGACCTCTGCTAAGAGGGTGAGCGATCTGTGCGCTCTCTCAGTCGCTCCATCTTGTCTCGCTATCAGAGCTGACGGGAGCTCCGCCACCTTGAGGCCGAACCCAGCGTTCATGCCCAAGGTTATAACTAGCTCCTTCAGGTCACGGATTATTTCCCTGGAAGGTTTTTTCCCTCCTCCTCATCGAAACGAGGCGGAGGAAGCATCTCATCGTCTCTGCCCGGTGCGCGCGTTGTCTCATTATGTAGAGCGCACGGCTGCCCTCAGAAAAACTCAACAGCTGTTTGTTCACTACAGAGAGCATTCACGAGGCAAGTGTCTGTCAAAACAACGGTTGGCTCATTGGCTGTGTGAGGCCATCACACAGGCGTACGTTGCGGCTGGGGAGGACCCCCCACCCGGCATCCGTGCGCACTCGACAAGAGCCGTGTCCTCCTCCACAGCGCTGTTCAGCGGGATGGCTGTGGAGGATATTTGCACAGCGGCATCATGGGCTTCACCCTGCCCCTTTATCCGCTTCTATTTACGCGATGCATCGGGGTTTTCTCTAACGCACTCGGTACTGAATGTTCTGGAGACCAGGCGCGACGCTGCTGGCTCGGGACACGTTACGCACACATAGGCTTCCCTGTAAAGGAGCCGGTAAGGCTCCTCTTGCCACGGGCTGTTGGGGCTCCTTCTGTCTTAGTTGCGCTCCAGTTGGACTGCCACAATGCGTAACAACCGTCCTTACTGTTCCCTCAACATAAGCCGCAGTGTGCGTCTGTGTGTGCCTGTACTCTGGGCGCTCTCGTGCGCACACACACCCCCCGTTGCCGGGATGCGTGTGTGTTGTCCCATCCTCCCGCCTGCTCTGCTCGTTGTTGGGACTGGTTACAATGCGTAACTGTCGTTCCAATTTCCTCACAGCAGCAGGTGGGAGGCAGGGAGTGA
>NW_025742968.1:0-4998 GCF_021292245.1 Micropterus dolomieu | reverse complement strand
AGCTGTATCAGGAAGGTATATGGTAGAGAATGGTACTCCTCAGGGCAGTGTCATTAGCCCTTTACTCTTTTCCATTATTATTATTCAGGGTGATATTGCAGAGTCACTGTTACCTGACGACGGAGCCTTGTGGAAAAGGGGAAAGAACATTAACCATATTAAGGGTAAAATACAAGAGGCAGTTAATGTGGTGGAAAGATGGTCACTTGCATGGGGATTCAAGTTTGCAATTGGGAAAACTAAGACAGTAGTCTTCACTAAAAAGAGAGCTCAGTTAAAGATGTATGGGCAAAAGATAGAGCAAGTAAAAGTCTTTAGATTTTTGGGTATGTGGTTTGATGATAAGTTAACATGGAATGAACATATCAGTAAGATAAACACCAAGTGTAAAAAGATACTGAATGTGATGAGATGCTTAACAGGGTCAGAGTAAGGGCAGTAAGCAAGTAGGGCTGCTATTAAAAATGTGTATATAGCGCTGATTAGATCAGTATTTTTTAGAATATTATTTTATTTCCCAGCAACCAAGACAAAATAAATTCAATTGTGTTCTTTTGCTTTGGCTTTCTGACATTCTTGGTTCTTGTCACTATGAGGATGAAATGATGATGGATGATCTTCTTGAAAAGTTGAGTCTTGATTCAGTTTCTGTGATGTTTCTCTGCCCTCTAGTGGGAAAGCTTAAGTATGGCACGTTAAAGCTTCCTCACTCTGAGAGCTCCCTCCACTGTCTGTTTCAAAGAGTCACTTCACCCAAATTGCAAGAAGACATATTTTCTGTCTTACCTCCAGCAGCATCTTGTCAGATGTGCTCTGTGTTACAGTGACACAGAGTCAGAATGACTGTGAGTGAGAGAGCTGCAAAATGTAATTCGGAAAAGTTTTTATTTACATTCTGATTAGTTTCTGATCCACGAATAACACTGTGCTCAGCATAAAGGCAATTTCACTGTCTAAAGATGCACTAGACGTGTCAAGTGATGCATGAAACCAACTTTCACGCCTGTCTGTCGTGTTTTCTCTTTTTGAATGGTCTACACTATTTTCTTCTCACTTAAGTTTAGTTTGCAAATTGTCACTACTTTGTGATGTTGGTGTTAACTGGCATCCTGCTCATGATGTTTAGGCCATAAATAATCTCAAGAGGAAGGAAATCTTGTCATTTAATATTTAGACATCCGTCTTTTGCTCACTGACCACAGAGGAAAGGTATCTTTAAAGACAGCGTCCTTCTTCATTGTAAGTAGAATTGTTTATTGATGTGAGTGATACTGTATATCTCCTGTGTACATTATTTTATCTGCTGACATGTTTTATTGTCTCTGAAGCCACACAGAGAGATGAGAAGCTATGAGTTTAACTGCAGCAGCGAGAGGATTTGTCGTCTTCCTTCTCTCTGTGTCAGGTACTGAATATCTAAACTTACATTTATAGCCATAAGTGGATCAGAGTTGTTTGAAAGGCAAACTTCCCAGAAACTGTAAAAACATTGGTTGTGTGTAATGTCGAAACTCCCTGAATGTTAATTTGTTATGTTTTGTTTCCGTTATAATGAATATAAGGAAGATCAAATTTTGTATAGGCCTTTACTCTTTAGTCTTTTACACAAGGTAATTGTGTGCTAATCACTTTTACATGTGGTAAACTAATATTTGGGGTTTTATTCATGACTTAATCCTTTCTCTGCTGAAACCTGTTGCCCTTTAATGTGTTCGACAGTTGACTCTGGTTGCAGAAGATGGTGGACGATTAGTTCCTATCTGCAGCTACTTTTATCACGGTGAATGTTTTTAGAGGGATAGCCTACTGGTCTCACATAGTGAAGTCATTCTGACACTACTTCTGTCATATCTTCATCTGAACGAAACCCTGCTAGTTCCTACTGTCTGATCTCAGTGTGATGTTTCCATGCTCTGTGTCCAAAATTAACTTTCACTGCCCGACTGTGACAAGCAAGTTTATCTAGTCTGCACCAAGACAGACTAAATGAAGGAATAAGACATATTTTAATGTAAATAATGTTGTCATACAAATTTTAGACATACATGCATGTCTTTCAGTACGTGACAGTAACTTCACCTGAGCCAGATATATCAAAGGTAACTTATTGGTACCAGATGACAGGAAACACAACCCACAGTTAAACCACAATGAATGAGTCTTTATCTCAGTTCAAATTTCTGCAAAAGTTCATATCTCAACAAAAACCTCTTCTGAATCCCAGCAAGCAAACAAAAACAGTCCTTTCAATACAAAAGTTGGCCAACAAAAATAAAACCAAGTGATGCCTCTTGCATCTAATAGACAAACTTAGTTATTCTCCATCAACACCGGATATTACCTGAGCTGACTGCTCTGTGTGTGTCTTGTGTGTGAGGCAGGGGTGTGTACCAATCACCATAATACACTAAACCAACTACACGTGTCGTTATGTTGAAACTTTTCCCTGTCCGTCAAAATGTAGCCTGACGATCTGCCAACAAGTGACCCTCATTCAGCGGGTGACCTTGATAGCAGTTTTCTGCGTCTTATGTTTAGACGCTAGAAACTCTCCCACACCTCAGTACGCTGCATTTATTTTTAGCTTTCACACTTAACTCAGCAGCAACCTGACCGCAGAGTGAACAGAGAGAACTGACCAAGAAAAGCACAGACTATAATAAATTATATTTCTCCTCTTATCCCGGTCAGTAAACTGCATTTAAGGGATAGGTGTCATTTACATTGTGGACAATGGGGACATGTCCCACCACTTTGAGAGGATAATTTGTTATATAGTTTCTGAAAAATAGCTTGCACCAAGAAATGTGCACCAAAATGCTGTGAGTAAGCTTTATTTGCACAATAAGAAGACATGCAATTTATATATTGAAGAAAGGCATGTGCATTGTCCAAAAAAGTTACAAGCTGCTGATTACTGCATTATAATTTTGAATTATCTGCCAAATTAGTTTCCCCTTTATATAAAGACATTTCCACCATAAGTTGGTGCAGAAAATGTCTCCAGAATGCAGGAAATTAAGGGGTTATTGTTCAAAATCTTTTGGGGGAGGACCCCCAGACCCTCCACCCATATATTTCATCAACAAATATTTCTTCAAAATGCTGTGAAAATCTCTTCTTATTCATCTCTTCTATTCTTCACATCTTGTTCTCCTGACCATAGTTTTTCATCACACCCCTAATCTCAAACCTTTTGTTCCACCACTTCAACACAAAGTGATGCCCTTGATTTAAGGTCACAGGTCTGATACATCTTCCGTTGCACTGACTGTGTATGTCACGTGTGGCTAAGTGAAAAGAAATTAAAAGGGTATTACTAACTAAAAAATGTTGAGGGCTCGCCGACACCCCCACCTAGGGAATGAGCAGTAGGACACAGAACAGGTTCTTTAAAAATCGGGGTTGAGCTGAGCAGAAACAAACAACAGGAGCTAATAATGTTTACAATTAAAGGGTTTCTAAGTTTAAAACAGCCTAACTAAAACCCACGTGGTGCCACAGATAAAAACTAAAGCTAAATGAGAGAAATGTTCCGTGATTTGACAGCTCCCGGCACGGCCAACAGCCCGGCGTCTCCCTGCAGGCCTCTGCAGCTCTCACGCTCGGCCGCTGCGTCGTCTCGGCTGCGGCGCCGGTTCCGTCCAAATACTTCCCCACAGGTCTCTCGTAGCTGCCGTCCTCCTGCTCGATGCCCCCCTGCTCAGCGCCCAACGAGCTGGCCGACTTTCCCTGCTGCTCTCTTCACTATTCTCTCCGTCGAACCTCCATCTCCTCCGCCTGCTTCCCCGCAGTCACGCTCCTTACCGGCCTACATCCTTCGTCCGTGTCCCCGCGTCCCTCTCTCCCTCCTACTGCCGTTGCTTCACTTAAAAAGGAGTCCTGTCCAATCCGTTGCCGGCTTCCACACCTGTTGCTCATTTGGTCATTATACCTGGAGGTGTGAGGTTGAACATCAGTCCAGCCAGTAAAACTTAAAAAACACACATGCGATAAAAACACAAATAACACACTAAAAAAATAAAAAGGCACAGCACACAAATTAAAACACACCAGAAGCATAAAAAGTCGCCTGCCATTTTCTGGCCCTGTCACATATAACTGAGCAAGTTTTTGTGTTTGGACTTCTCTGTGCCTGTGTTCACTCTGGTTTCATTCAGAAATAACATAAAAAGGTCATAAAGCTTTAGTTAGAAATGACCTTGTGAGAAGAAGGATACAGAACATCTGTGAGTCTTTGATGTTGCCTACTGCTGTTCTACTCTATTCTAGTAAAGTTATGTCATTTTATTCATTTTCTGTTTGGATTACTTGTGTGTTGAAATACACTGCACTTTTAGGTATTTTGCTTAATTTATTTTTATTGAATGGACAAAAGCAGAAACACCCAGAAGTAACATTAAAATATGACAAACACAATTCTCTATTCCAGTTCAGGAATTTTTTATGACAATGACTGCAGATTATCAGTCAGATAATTGAGGATTTTGTCCACGTTACGTTTCACCTAAATCATATAGGTAGTATGATCCACTTTGTCTTAGTAACTGATTGTTAAGTTATTAATGTTGATGTCTGATGTGCTCTGTGTTACAGTGGTACAGAGTCAGTATGGCTGGGGAGTGACTTACACTTCTACTGAGATCTGTGCCTTCAAAGGATCAACAGTGGACATATACTGCGCCATTAAATACCCGTCCACAATCAGTTACCGTTATATAGTTTGGACATTCTGGTTTAAAGGTGATGATGCTGTGGATCTGAAAACAAAGTCAGAGTATTCAAGTCGTGTGGAGTATAACTGTTATATGAACTACTGCACTCTGAGAATCACAGACCTGAGAGAGAGCGACTCAGCTGAGTACAAGTTCAGTTTCATAACAAACCAACCAGGTGGGATATATACTGGTTTACCTGGAGTCACTCTGTCTGTCACAGGTAACATTTTCATCTGAATATTTATTTAGTTCTGTCCAACATCTTATGAAGGTTACTGTG
>NW_025742967.1:0-9536 GCF_021292245.1 Micropterus dolomieu | reverse complement strand
AAAACGATGGAGACCCTTCTGCCTCTGTCAGACTCCACTGATCAACAACTTCCATATCAACATCAGCTCATCAGAGAAAAGACTCCACTGCAGTTAAATAACAGCACATTTACACGAGTAGTTGAAGCCTTTAGAGAACAAAAATCTCATCAGATCATTTTGGGTTTTGTTTGTTGATTGTTTTTGTTTTTATTTATCAGTGTGAGAAATGTTTGTGTGTTTTGTGCTCAGCTGTTTCTGTTTCAGTCTGACTTTGAACAACAATATTCAAGTCTTGATTTCATCTCATATCAGGAAGCCCACTGTGAGTTTTATAAAATGTCTTTTCCTGCATCAGTTGTGAAAATCTTTATTTTCTGCAGCCAGTTCAGAACACAGCAGCTGGATTTCAGCTTCATTTAACAGGAACGTTTAACTCTTGTTAACTTCCTTAAATCGTCTTCCAGCTGGAGAATTCTGACCTGATATTAAGGTTCACTGTTTGCTTTTGAAGCTACAGCAGCCCGTTGTAAACTTTGTAGAACCAGCAAAAAGCTTTTAATCGCAAACATTTCTACATTGACTTAGGCTAATTGAAGCATCAGCTAAAGCAAAACAGCAACGTGAAACTCAAAAAGAAACTCCAGTCGCTACTGCCAGTGATGCTTGGACTCATCGGGAGAGAGTGGCGTCTTTATGGCCTTTTGGCAAGTTATAAATTAATTTCTTGTGAATGGTTGTTACGGGGTTTCAGACGGCTTTGAACTGCGGGGTCGCTCCTCATCAACAGACAGGCAAACAAGCGCTCCGCGAGGTAACCATAGCAATGGCTTCTGTGTAACTGGCGCGATGCCGTGAACGCGGTCATTCTCCTACAGTTTATCAATAGACAGAGACTGATCTGACTGTTTGATCTGAGTTTCCTGAATAATATAACTGTTTCTTTAACAGCAAACAGGCTGCGACCTTTGCTGCTGTTTCTTATTCATTAAAAATAATCTATTAACTTCTACTGAACTAATTTTATAGAATCAATTATTTCATGTTGCACATTTAACTGTTGAAGCTTGGTAAAAAAATGAATACAAAATAATTATTATAGAGAGGTGGCGATGGAGCAGTGGATTAGACACTTGTCTTTGATTCCCACTGCAACACATCCACCAAATAAGTTGTTGTCATGGGTCCTGCTTCATCATCCATGTTATAACAGAGTCAGTATATTTTCCTGTTTTTTGCCCTTTGCCAGTCACATGCCTGGTAAATACAGACAGTTTAAATGCACCTAATGTGACTTGAGAATGTACAAAAATCTAATAATTCAAGTTACTTCTTCTATGCTCTGGATGCACATGACCATCTACTCTGACCTGATGTTTATCTGGTCATCATTAGGGGGTAAAACCTGCAGAGCTCTGCTGCTGTTGTTAACCACATCCTCACTGAAACATCCTCTTCACATCTCTGAACAAAAATACCTGCAAAGATACAATGATATCACTATCTAAATTAGAAGTTGCAGTTTTGCAAACATTTATCTTAACTAACAATCTTCACACCTTCAACTTCTTTTCAGGTGGTGAAACTCGTCATTGTCACAAATACACCGGACTGAACAAACTGTGAACTTGAGCCTTAATATAGTTTGTTTGTTTCAGTGTTAGTTTGGCTCAATGCAGAAACATATTCCTTTGTCTCGTGATCAGTGACTTTATCACATGTGTTTGTAGATGGTGGATCTTTGTCAGGCTGCTGTGACCTCTGACCTCTTTACTGATGGCTGCATCTCAGATTGTGAAAATTGTAACAGAGGTTTTGTCTGTTTGGACATTGACAAGAAATTCAGAGAGACTGAAATCTAAAACCATAGACAGTATATTACTGGACAAAACCTGCAGATTTGAATGGAGAGCAGTGAAGCCAGTTATTGCCCATGAAATACTGCAGGGCTACTTCCTGTTGGCACCAGCGTCTACTGCGCATGATCCGCAGCATAACTGTTTATAACCTAACTGTAATGTTGTGAATTATTGAAAAAATATATAAAAAATTAACAAAAACACCACAAGGAAACTAAGTATAAACTATTCAAATTATTACTACAAACTGATATTAAACAACACAAACAAAAAAACCTATATCAGGCTGACTATGGTCTCTAGCACATGTGCCCTTCCA
This sequence comes from Micropterus dolomieu, assembly GCF_021292245.1. Taxonomy (NCBI): domain Eukaryota; kingdom Metazoa; phylum Chordata; class Actinopteri; order Centrarchiformes; family Centrarchidae; genus Micropterus; species Micropterus dolomieu. The sequence continues at coordinate 7,379 of NW_025742967.1, read as the reverse complement.
GGCCACAGCTGTGCTCTCAAGAGGAGCCTCTGCCTCCTTCCTTTATACCAGAAGCCCCTCCTACAAGACAAACCAAAGTTAACTGACAATCAATTAAACACCATTATGTTACCTCAACAGTCCAAAACATTTCTGGCTACATCAATACGCAATATATCGACTATAAAACCAGAAATTAAATTTTACATGCTAAACAAAGCTTCTTTGTTTAAAACAGCAACTTAAGGTACTCCAGTACACCCCTCTGTACTGGCTCACACTTGGACCATTCCAGGTCTTCCCCCCTATAAATGACTCCACACTCCATCACTTCCTGTTTGCCACTTCGGCCCAGATCCCTGCTTGAGGATGAGAACAGGTGAATAAAACATACAAACATTTGGATGACCTTGGGTAAATCCAATGAGCTAAAATAAATGACTTGAAATGAGCTGTGTATGTGTTGTTCTATCTAACCATGATTTAAACTCTTCAGACTAGTACTTAAATGAACTGAAATGAAATGATAGCCCATATGCTAAAGGTAATGCTAATGCTAAAAGTCCTATGCTAATGCTCAGCTAAGGTTAAGGCTAAGACCAATATTACTGCTGGCTTAAGATGATCTTTACTTTTAGCACTTAATGATGAAAAGTATGACAAAAAAGACAGATTTCTTTTATCCAAAGCAACTTAAATGGCTTTATATGTCAGAGGTCACACGCCTCTGGAGCAACCAGGGGTTAAGTGTCTTGCTCAGGGTAACAATGGTGGACGTGTCACAGTGGGAGATTGAACCTGGGTCTCTCACACTAAAGGCATGTGTCCACTGCACCATCCCCCCCCCAATAGTAGTCTGCTACTTAACCACAAGAGCCTGCATTCAAAGACTCACAGGAAGTGAGCCTCCAACCTACAGATAGCATATTTTATTTGCTTATGATGAAAATTGAGGATGTTAAATTACCAATTTCCCTATCAATCATGATTGATTTACTGACTTAGTAGACGACTGATTTAAGTAAAAAGAAAGTTAAAATCTAACAGTATCAACGTGTGTTGCCTCTAACGACTGTATTACTTATGACAGATGTATTGATTGATTGATGTATTTTAATGTGATCAGCTGTGCTTACTGATCGATTGATTCAGTTTACAATGATGATTTATTGCTAAGCTCACTTTAAAACTTAGTTTGGACTAAGTAGAGAGGACGTTGCAGGTATGTGGGTGAGATGGGAGCTATTTCTGAATGTCAAAAGGAAGCCATACATGGGGCCCTCTGTGAAAAGGCAGGAAGACGGACAGGCATGTATTAACCGCATGTATTAAAAGATACCTGATCACGCGTGGACTGAATGCGCACCAGAAAACATCCAATCACAGAGTACTTGACATGCTTTGTCTGAGTGAACAGTGTAGGACGTCCAATCACAAAAGGACATGTCTGCATGGACACTAGAGATCAACCAATCCCAGCAAGCGTTGAGCATCCGAAGTATACCGTCACATCCTGTCTGTTAATCTATGTAAGCTGTAGCTTTTGGTATTATAATACACATTCCTCTGTTCTTTTTCTTTCACTGGGACCTTTTTAGCTGTTGTGTAAACTGAAGTTTCTTAAAGAAATTTCCTTTGGGCCTGTTGCTCAAAGGTACATAGAGAAAGTCTCCTATTGTTTCCTTGTTTCTTCCTCCTCCTGAGCTCGGTGAGTAATTCCACTCTGCTACACATTAGCACAGGGCCACACCTCACACTGATTAAAACTCCTAACTGGTTAAAAGGAGTTCAGCCTGTCCACTCCGATCAGGGAGGGTTACTGAGACACCTGGGGGGAAGCGTTTGGTACAAATGTGGACCAGATCCTTGAACTATTCTGTTAGCAGGTCCAGGGGCGCAGAATAAAATTCTGGGGGGCCCTTCCTCTCTTGGTCCCTGTCTCTCTGGCATCTTTTGACACTGATCGATCGCTGCGTTCCATCAAATCAACTTAACACTTTTGAGGTGCAGCAGCGATCAGCTGATTTTACTCAGGGAGCCTCCGGCTGCATCTGTAGCTGCTTCAGGTGTAGTTGGTTTGATTGGCTGGACATGCAGCCTCTCTTTTCCTCTGTTTGCTTAGACTCTTTAGTGTCGTTTAGTGACCTGTTTAAACAGACTCCTTAATCGTTTTATACTTGTGACTGTCATTTCTGGAGGAGGTTTGCGTCTCACCAATAAAGGAAAAAACACTCACGGAGATCTTTTCAGGTTTTTAGTTTATTGATCAAAAGTTAACACAATAATTCTCTGTTGTTTACTTTCAACACACGTAACAAAAAATTACCTTAAATTTTGTTTTCCACAACTTATTTGGTCACTAAACTATTTCACTCCTCCCCTCTCATTCAAATATAAAAACTCCCAAGCTTCTCTTTCCCCATACAATACTACCCATTAGGATGACCTTATTAGGATGATGAGGATCTGATACAATTTCCCAATAATTTTATGTAACAGTTATTTGAAACAAGAAAAAAATAAAATAGATAACCTTGATTGTCCATAACAACAATAAAAATAATAATAGGATACTCAACTACTATGGCTTCAACAGGTGGCATTTTATGCAAGGGATCAAATGAAGTACTCTATTGGTATCAGTATCACCTTAAGGGTACTGGTTTTGGTACTGGTATCATAAAATTTTAAAACACCCAACTTTAGTGATGATACACGAAAACTGGACGAGAAGATTTTAACACTATTTTGAAGAAACATGAAATGCTGAAATATATGAGCGGGGGTCTACAGGTCCTCCCGCAGAAATTTGGAGCATTAAACACTTAATTTCCTGCATTCTGGTGACATTTCCTGCTCCAAGTTCCAGTGGAAATGTCTTTGTTTATATAAAGAAATGCAGCTGGCAGGTAAAAATCCATCAATATAAAACTATGACAAAATATAATACAGTAATCAGCAGCTTGTTTTTTGTTTGTTACTTCTATTGGACAGTGCATATTTGTTTCTTCTATATATAAAATGCATTGCACGTTTTCCTTCCTCGGTGCAAGCTATTTTTCAATACATTTGTTCTAAAAACAAACGTTTTTAAAAAGTGATGGGGATGAAATCAGCCATTTCAAAATGTGGTGGGAACATGTTACCAGTGTAAATGACACATATGAGTAAAAATAATCTGTGATTTGTGATGTCTGTGCAGAGAAATCTTCATGTGTATTTAAGCAGCCATCGTGCCCAAGGTACAAGACATGATAAAATACCATAAACGTTGTCATGACCCTACATGGAGAAAATGCTTACTGTACTGCAGACTGTAAAAAAAGGCATGAGTCATGTTTCATTTGCAGAAACAAGGAGACAAACAAAATCAGCTTTCAAATAAATGATAGCATTTACATGGTCATTTATATAATTTCAGTAGCATTTAATCTATATTTATGTCCAACAGTGTAAGTTAGTTGTTTAAAGGCATTTAGGCCTAAAAGCAAAATAATTAAATCTTTAGAAAGTTTAATTTATGATTCTGATATTAATTTATGCTCTAACCTAAGTTCAGTCAGGACGCTCATCAATGTTTGAACGGTTTGTTGCAACTAGTGTCAGTGACCCCAAACCTTCCAGGAGTTAAAGTAGTTTTCAACAGGATTCAATAAGCGAGTCTTTGTTTTATGTCCTATTAAAGTGTCGACTGTCTGTTCCTGTGAGCCTCGTGTGTTTCTGATGTTTATCTGGTCATTATTAGAGGGCAGAACTTAATAGATAATTAAACGTGTATAAAAACATATATACTTTTAATGCAGAAGGCCAACTGAAGGCCTCACTGATGTAAAACACAGAGTCCATTTCCTCTCATCTTGGCAGAGTCTTGTTCTGACAGCCTGGGAAAGGTTAGTTATTATCCAAACTTCATGGGGTCTCTAATATAACTAATGTTACTGGCCGAGATAAATAAAGAATAAGCCCAGATAGAGAGAAAACGAGAGAGACAGAGACGTCATGGCTCATTGTGTGGTCTAACACTTTCTCTCTCTCTCTCACAGCAGCCCTTTACTTGCCCAAGATGTTGCGATATTACCTTAAGTTTTAGTTTGAATAACCTGAAACATGCAAACAAAGACAAATTATTTAAGGACAGACCGCAATTCCACCTTTCATGGTATCAAATTAAAGTGTGATTATTTTACACACTGCTAGCCGCCAGCACACAGTAGCAAGCAGATTATCATGTGTAGTGTTCTTCTAATTGGAGGATGCATCATAAATAAACAAATACATAAACAACAGCATAACAAACAAGCAGCAGTTTAACACAGCAGGTATCATCCTGCATTACAGTTAGGTGGCTGCCTGGTGGAGAAGTGCAGCCATCCTGTCAAAATGACATGCATGTTGACAGGATGACAGCATAGTTCATTTGGAAAACATTTTGTCTTTTTAATATAAATAATACTAAATAAATTCAAAATACTTTTGTGATTCAAAATAATGTTTGTTGGTAAATGAATTAGTGACCCCCACAGGTTCATGATTTTACTGCTTCCATGGGAGTTTAGACCTGAGCACGTAACTCGAACCCTGGATGGGACGGGTCCCTGTTAAGATGTGGGCACAACAGTCTCTGATTTCCGTTGCTTGTCCTACATGAGTCCCATTTTCTCCAGACAGGACCTTCAGGAGTAGCTTTAAGTCCAAGCTGGGCCTACATGGCTGTCCTGGCCCTCTTTTCTTTCCTCTGGGTGATCACTGCACCCGCAGTGGTGCCTGGTCCGGCTGATCTGCCTGCTGCTCTTAAATCCAAAAAAGAAAAAGAGGGGGCGGGGGAGAAATAGAGTCAGCATGAACGATGTCTTCCTGATTGAACTTCTGCTGAGCTTCAATTCTCCGGGAAAAAAAGAGCTGCAAAGATAAAATGAGGAACCAGCAGATCTCAGAGCAGTAAAATATCTGTGTTCTTCAGCAGCTGCTACAGTATCACCATATTGCACCATGGACATCAGGAGTCAGATTCTGGTGGGAGAGGAGTTTGACTCTTCACCTGTCTGTTCATGTGTGCTGTCAAACATCACCATGGATCCTGTCTGTTTTCTAATAAACACTGTCTGAAGAAAACAAGTTGCATCATTGCAAACATTTATCTTAAGTAACAATCTTCACACCTTCAGCTTCCTCTTCTTCTTCTTTTCGCTTGGTGAAACACGTCATTGTCACAAATAGACGGGAATGAACAAAGTGTGAACTCTGATGGCTGCATCTCATGTTGCTGATCAAGAATTTGGGGTCTCTGTCAGTCACTGTGGATGAGAGAAAACTACATTTCAAAAAGTGAATATTGTAAGTTTTTGGACATCGACAAGAAATTCAGAGAGACTGAAATCTAAAACAGACTAAAAGTCACTATGAGGAAGTGACATCATCCTAACCACAGGAAGTAGCTGCAGCGTCTCTCTACTAAAGCACTAGTTTAGAAACTCAGACAGTTCTGAGCACGAGAACAAGAGACAGAAGAAGGAGAGACTCAGAGAATCATGATGGTTGAGTTCAAATGGATTTCTTTATTTCTTACAGCGGTGCTTCAGTTTACAGGTAAGAATACATATATCACATATATAAATGGAAGGCACATTGTAAAAAATAACTTGATCAATATTATTAAAGATTCTTTATTAGCTACATTTGATTTAACTAAGAAAACCAAATCTGTTGTTTCTAATGTGGTGAGTTTAGTGAACTCTTGGAAACTAAGGATAAAGAAATAATCGTCACTAACTATGAACATAACAGACATTTTCTCATTTCACTTTATTTTTCATCATTTTCTCAACAGCAGCAGCTGAAAAACTTCCCCCCTCCTTCACTGTCAGAGTTGGAGATGAAGTCACTTTGCCTTGTGAAAATGTGATAGATGGTCAGCAAGAATGTCAATATACTGTATGGCTCTTTGTTGGTTCAGGGGGCAGATCAGCAGTAGAGCTGTTTGAACTTGGGCAGATCCACAAAGACGCCAAATCTAAATCAGACAGACTGAGTGTTACAGAGAACTGTTCTCTGGTTATAAAGAAGGTCACAGACGAGGATGTTGGTCGTTATTACTGTCAACAGTTCAAATCAGGAAAACAACAAGCTCCAGACTCTCAGGTTCTTCTGTCTGTTGTTACCAGTGAGTATTTCCATCATAATGTTTTCAGCTCAAACTGTCTTGTTAGAAAAATATACTGAAACATTACAATAATTATGATCACAGTGATGAAGTTAACTTTACTCTTGTTGTCTTTCTCTCACAATATCTCCATCTTCACCAGTGACTGAACATAAAGAAGCTGATAAGGTGACGTTAAACTGCTCTGTGTTGACACATGAACAGTCCTGTAGACACACAGTGAAGTGGCTGTATGAGGGTAAAGATGTGGACAAAGATAACAAAGACATGAAGACATCACAGTCTGTCTGCTACGCCGCTGTGTCTTTCCTGGATTCTCATTTTAGTTACAAATCAAAGTCTAACTTGAAGTGTGAAGTGACAGATGGTTACTCTGGAAAAGTGCAGCTGTTCACCTTCAGCCCTCAGTCCTCAGGTGAGAAAACAGGTGAGAATATGCTGAACTGGTGTGCGTTTCCCGAACAACCACGTAAGGTAACGTTGAACTATGTTGGTACGATGCATCGTTACACAAACAAACATCTGAAATACGACCGTTTCCCTAAACTGTCATACTTTGAACTTATTAGTTTGAGCCAACGTAGGTCGAACTAACATGTTTCCAGGTGTGTTCGTCTGACTTTCACAGCACGAAACTCACAAAACGTCATATTCTGCCTAAATATGTCAGTTGTGACGGATATTAAGTGACATTATTTTGCTAACTTATTATTTAGGCTTTTTATATTATTGTCGTACCGGCAACAACAAGAAAATCAACAATAGTGTTAATGAAATCAACAATATAAATAATATATAACCTAATCAATTTATTTAGCCTAAATATCGGCTATAACTTTTACAGCGATTACAAGACATTTAGTGAAACAGGTTTAGTATCTTTGTGTCAACACTGTAACACTATTATGAATCCCTTGGCATCTGACATCTAGGTTTTGAGAACAGCTCAGTGCGCTAAGTGTCTGAGCTTACGCATGTTCTCTATTGAGACAGATACGACTCCCGTGAGTTCTCTATTTATCTTTGTTATAAAGGCAACGAAAACTCTCAGGGATTTATTCATTACAGTACTTTCATGGATTTTATGCTGTCCCTTTTTATGTTTGTAATGAAGACTAGAGAACACCCATCTTCCCCAGAGGCCCAGAAACGTATACATGTAGGTAATATTAAAAGTCTTGTCTTTACATTCTCCGTTTTGTCCTTTAACCTTTGTACTGGGTGACTAATATTAAATTAA
>NW_025742966.1:0-2823 GCF_021292245.1 Micropterus dolomieu | reverse complement strand
CCTGCAGGAGCTTCCTCTGTGACTCACACCTGGACTGCTCCACCTGCAGGAGCTTCCTCTGTGAATCACAACTGGACTTCTCCACCTGCAGGAGCTCCACCTGCAGGAGCTTCCTCTATGACTCACACCTGGACTGCTCCTCCTGCAGGAGCTCCACCTGAAGGAGCTTCCTCTGTCACTCACACTTGGACTGCTCCACCTGCAGGAGTATCCTCTGTGACTCACACCTGGACTGCTCCACCTGTAGGAGCGTCCTCTGTGACTCACACTTGGACTGCTCCACCTGCAGGAGCTCCACCTGTAGGAGCTTCCTCTGTGACTCACACTTGGACTGCTCCACCTGCAGGAGCTCCACCTGCAGGAGCTTCCTCTGTGACTCACACTTGGACTGCTCCACCTGCAGGAGTATCCTCTGTGACTCACACCTGGGCTGATTCACCTGCAGGAGCTCCACCTGCAGGAGCTTCATTTGTGACTCACACCTGGACTGCTCCTCCTACAGGAGCTTCCTCTGTGAATCACACCTGGACTGCTCCACCTGAAGGAGCTTCCTCTGTGACTCACACCTGGGCTGATTCACCTGCAGGAGCTCCACCTGCAGGAGCTTCCTTTGTGACTCACACCTGGACTGCTCCTCCTGCAGGAGCTTCCTCTGTGACTCACACCTGGACTGCTCCACCTGCAGGAGCTTCCTCTGTGAATCACAACTGGACTTCTCCACCTGCAGGAGCTCCACCTGCAGGAGCTTCCTCTATGACTCACACCTGGACTGCTCCTCCTGCAGGAGCTCCACCTGAAGGAGCTTCCTCTGTCACTCACACTTGGACTGCTCCACCTGCAGGAGTATCCTCTGTGACTCACACCTGGACTGCTCCACCTGTAGGAGCGTCCTCTGTGACTCACACTTGGACTGCTCCACCTGCAGGAGCTCCACCTGTAGGAGCTTCCTCTGTGACTCACACTTGGACTGCTCCACCTGCAGGAGTATCCTCTGTGACTCACACCTGGACTGCTCCACCTGTAGGAGCGTCTTCTGTGACTCACACTTGGACTGCTCCACCTGCAGGAGTATCCTCTGTGACTCACACCTGGACTGCTCCACCTGCAGGAGTATCCTCTGTGACTCACACCTGGACTGCTCCACCTGAAGGAGCTTCCTCTATGACTCACACCTGGACTGCTCCACCTGCAGGAGCTTCCTCTGTGACTCACACCTGGGCTGATTCACCTGCAGGAGCTCCACCTGCACGAGCTTCCTCTGTGACCCACACCTGGACTGCTCCTCCTGCAGGAGCTCCTCCTGCAGGAGCTTCCTCTGTGAATCACACCTGGACTGCTCCACCTGCAGGAGCTCCACCTGCGACTCACACTTGGACTGCTCCACCTGCAGGAGCTTCCTCTATGACTCACACTTGGACTGCTCCACCTGCAGGAGCTCCACCTGCAGGAGCTTCCTCTGTGACCCACACCTGGACTGCTCCTCCTGCACCTGCAGGAGCTTCCTCTGTGAATCACACCTGGACTGCTCCACCTGCAGGAGCTCCATCTGCGACTCACACTTGGACTGCTCCACCTGCAGGAGCTTCCTCTATGACTCACACTTGGACTGCTCCACCTGCAGGAGCTCCACCTGCAGGAGCTTCCTCTATGACTCACACCTGGACTGCTCCACCTGCAGGAGCTCCACCTGCAGGAGCTCCACCTGAAGGAGCGTCCTCTGTGACTCACACCTGGACTGCTCCACCTGCAGGAGCTCCACCTGAAGGAGCTTCCTCTGTGACCCACACCTGGACTGCTCCACCTGTAGGAGCGTCCTCTGTGACTCACACTTGGACTGCTCCACCTGCAGGAGCTCCACCTGTAGGAACTTCCTCTGTGACTCACACTTGGACTGCTCCACCTGCAGGAGCTCCACCTGTAGGAGCTTCCTCTGTGACTCACACTTGGACTGCTCCACCTGCAGGAGCTCCACCTGCAGGAGCTTCCTCTGTGACTCACACTTGGACTGCTCCACCTGCAGGAGTATCCTCTGTGACTCACACCTGGGCTGATTCACCTGCAGGAGCTCCACCTGCAGGAGCTTCATTTGTGACTCACACCTGGACTGCTCCTCCTACAGGAGCTTCCTCTGTGAATCACACCTGGACTGCTCCACCTGAAGGAGCTTCCTCTGTGACTCACACCTGGGCTGATTCACCTGCAGGAGCTCCACCTGCAGGAGCTTCCTTTGTGACTCACACCTGGACTGCTCCTCCTGCAGGAGCTTCCTCTGTGACTCACACCTGGACTGCTCCACCTGCAGGAGCTTCCTCTGTGAATCACACCTGGACTTCTCCACCTGCAGGAGCTCCACCTGCAGGAGCTTCCTCTATGACTCACACCTGGACTGCTCCTCCTGCAGGAGCTCCACCTGAAGGAGCTTCCTCTGTCACTCACACTTGGACTGCTCCACCTGCAGGAGTATCCTCTGTGACTCACACCTGGACTGCTCCACCTGTAGGAGCGTCCTCTGTGACTCACACTTGGACTGCTCCACCTGCAGGAGCTCCACCTGTAGGAGCTTCCTCTGTGACTCACACTTGGACTGCTCCACCTGCAGGAGCTCCACCTGCAGGAGCTTCCTCTGTGACTCACACTTGGACTGCTCCACCTGCAGGAGTATCCTCTGTGACTCACACCTGGGCTGATTCACCTGCAGGAGCTCCACCTGCAGGAGCTTCATTTGTGACTCACACCTGGACTGCTCCTCCTACAGGAGCTTCCTCTGTGAATCACACCTGGACTGCTCCACCTGAAGGAGCTTCCTCTGTGACTCACACCTGG
>NW_025742965.1:3917-5139 GCF_021292245.1 Micropterus dolomieu | reverse complement strand
AGATTGCGTAAATCTCATCTTTGTTAGCACTTTCCAACTAAAAGTTTGACCGGTCTTTCGAGAACTCTCCATATTGAATCATATATCATTTGAAAGTTTTCTACAGCACAACGTTAGCTAGTCCAAATCAAGTCATCATTTTACACACTGTTTCTGAGGTCTTATAACAAGAAGACATTTACAGAGGTTTTTTAAAATATCTTATCATCCTTATTTCATGTGGCATTTTATCTGTAAATATAAATAATCCATGAAAAACAATATCTTGATAAACTCTTCTGTAAATGTCTTGAGTCTTATCAACATGCTGGAAAATGGATTTGCCATACACAGACCTGTATGTGTAGCCAACAAAAGCACTTTCGTATGACGGTCACATCACGTACATCAAATCCTTGTGACTTTGCTGCAGGGGAATAAAGACACGAGAGACTGAGTTTACTTTCTATTGTGTCGCCTGAACAAAAAGCTCTTGTGAAAAGGATCAGGGTCCAGTCTGACCACCTCTTCCTCTAGTGAGGAGGAAACTTTGATATGTAGAGCAAGACACTTAACCTTTCGTTGCTACAGAGGCGTCAACCTCTGACATGTATAGCAATTGTAAGTCTCTTTGGATGAAAGCGTCAGCTAAATGAATAAATGAAAGCAGAAAGTCAAATGTTAACAATAATATATATATATACAGTGGGGCCAAAAAGTATTTAGTCAGCCACTGATTGTGCAAGTTCTCCTACTTAGAAAGATGAGAGAGGTCTGTAATTTTCATCATAGGTACACTTCAACTATGAGAGACAAAATGAGAAAGAAAAATCCAGGAAATCACATTGTAGAATTTTTAATGAATTTATTAGTAAATTATGGTGGAAAATAAGTATTTGGTCACCACAAACAAGCAAGATTTCTGGCTCTCACAGACCTGTAACTTCTTCTTTAAGAAGCTCTTCTGTCCTCCACTCGTTACCTTTATTAATGGCACCTGTTTGAACTCGTTATCTGTATAAAAGACACGTGTCCACAGCCTCAAACAGTCAGACTCCAAACTCAACCATGGCCAAGACCAAAGCGCTGCCGAAGGACATCAGGAAGAAAATTGTAGACCTGCACCAGGCTGGGAAGAGTGAAGCAAAAAGCATTTCAAGGTCCTGGAGTGGCCTAGCCAGTCTCCAGACCTCAACCCCATAGAAAAGCTGTGGAGGGAGTTGAAAGTCCGTGTTGCCCAGCG
>NW_025742965.1:0-3897 GCF_021292245.1 Micropterus dolomieu | reverse complement strand
GATTTCTGGCTCCCACAGACCTGTAACTTCTTCTTTAAGAAGCTCTTCTGTCCTCCACTCGTTACCTTTATTAATGGCACCTGTTTGAACTCGTTATCTGTATAAAAGACACGTGTCCACAGCCTCAAACAGTCAGACTCCAAACTCAACCATGGCCAAGACCAAAGAGCTGTCGAAGGACACCAGGAAGAAAATGTAAGACGTACAAGACCATTGATAATCTCCCTCGATCTGGGGCTCCACGCAAGATCTCATCCCGTGGGGTCAAAACACACTACGCCGAGAGGGACGCCAGGCGTGTCCCCCCCCCTGTACATGTCCAGGCCCGTCTGAAGTTTGCCAGAGAGCATATGGATGATCCAGAAGAGGACTGGGAGAACATCATGTGGTCAGATGAAACCAAAATAGAACTTTTTGGTAAAAACTCAACTCGTCGTGTTTGGAGGAAGAAGAATGCAGAGTTGCATCACCATACCTACTGTGAAGCATGGGGGAGGAAACCTCATGCTTTGGGGCTGTTTTTCTGCAAAGGGAACAGGAAAACTGATCCGTGTTAAGGGAAGAATGAATGGGGCCATGTATCGTGAGATTTTTAAACTTACAGGAAACATTGACCTTGAGTACTGACCAAATACTTATATTCCACCATAATTTACAAATAAATTCTTTAAAAATCCTACAATGTGATTTCCTGGATTTTTCCTTTTCTTTTCCTCCTCATTTTGTGTCTCATAGTTGAAGTGTACCTATGACAAAACAGACCTCATCTTTCTAAGTAGGAGAACTTGCACAATCAGTGGCTGACAATACTTTTGTGTATCTATCAAAATAAATCATACATTGAAAATGTCATGCTTTGACAAGCAGCACATCTATTAAAGTAACAATGTTTTTCCACTGGTTCTCAGTTTGTGAGGAAATACATTTTGTTGTAATATTTGGGCGTTTCTGTCTGATTTAGATCTCTCACGTTGTTACTGTTTGGAGCAGGTCTTTATTCTTTTGGTACTCTGGAATGAAGTTGGTTCAATATAAACAAAATGGCTCAGATGTAGTAAAGGACTTTTGCCATGTTGCTGTAGCTGAGCTTGCTACGTTTCTCCTGGGCGTAGCTTCAGTGTAGTGAAGCTTAATTTAATGTAGAGTTAACTGGTAGCTTGGCTCACTACATTTTCCAAGTGGTTTGTCCAACACTGTAAACACTAGTGTTTTGTTAATTATAAATACAATTGTTAAATATTTAAAGCAAAACAAATGCACACATTTAGATGCATATAATTATTTGCTGCTGAGAGAAACACCTTCTCGGTGCCTTTATTCTCTGTTAACTTCATCATTTAGCCTCATCTGTCTCTGTGAAATACAGTCCTTTATTGATATGAAATTCCCAAGTCAGTTTTATTAAGTGCAAAATCACAAACTTGTCTCAAAGCTTTACAATCTGTACATCATGTGGCCTCTCTGTCCTCAGACCCTCTGTTTCTGACAGAAATTACTCAATACAAGTTGAATCTGATCTGAGAACAGTCTGGAAACAGTTTAGTTGTTCATGTGTGAATGCTGGTCAAACTGTTTATTTAGCGGGACAACATGCAGAGGACAATATTTGACATCCTGCTCTCATATTACTTGTCTTCTTCTTCAGGTCCTTTTCTCAGACAGTGAAAGAATCCTGGAGACAGTTGACACAGATGAGTTTCAGCCTGTTTCTCTGTCACACTGACAAACTGAGGAACACTGCTTCATGTTGAACAGCAGTTAGGACTCATGTTGGATAGAAAATCACTCTGACTGTGTTTCTTCCTCCAGGGTGGACCATGGTGGAGAGCAGAGGTTAAAACCTGATGTGAGGAAGTGTAAGTGTGGATTCAATCTGACTCATGATGACAAAACAGCACACAGTCAGTTTCTCTTAATACAAAGTTGATAGTTGTGGTATTTATTCATTCAAACATTACTGACTAAATGCATCATCATTAAACTTTATAGAAAACAAAGAATAAACATTCAGATGTGTCTGATGATAAATTGCTGCTGTGTTGTGTCTCGTTCTCTTCATCAGATCTCTGTGAACTCACACTGGACACAAACACAGCACACAGAAACCTCAAACTGTCTGACAACAACAGGAAGGTGACATGGGTGTGGGAGGAGCAGCCATATCCTGATCATCCAGAGAGATTTGACTGCTGGCCTCAGCTGCTGTGTAGAGATGGTCTGACTGGTCACTGTTACTGGGAGGTCGAGTGGAGAGGAAGTGTTTATATATCAGTGAGTTACAGAGGAATCAGAAGGAGAGGAGGCAGTAAAGACTGTGTGTTTGGATTGAATGATCAGTCCTGGAGTCTGAGCTGCTTTAATAATGGTCGTTTCTCTGTCTGTCACAATAACAGAGAAACAGTCCTCCCTCTCTCCTCCTCCTCCTCCTCCTCCTCCTCCTCCTCCTCCTCTAACAGAGTAGCAGTGTATGTGGACTGTCCTGCTGGCACTCTGTCCTTCTACAGAGTCTCCTCTGACACACTGATCCACCTCCACACCTTCAACACCACATTCACTGAACCTCTTTATCCTGGATTTAGGTTCTGGTTCTATGGTTCCTCCTCAGTGTCTCTGTGTTCTGTGTAGGAGGGAGACAACTTCCAGTCCTGTGGTTTAAATGTTGGTGGTGGACGAGGCTTCACTTTGGTTAACATCTGGCTCACTGATTGTGCCTTTAATGTCAGAAATGTGTTTTCTTAGAAATGGTGAAATGATCTCAGGGCTGAACTTGTTGTGGGTTAGGGTAAGAGTTTAGTTATTTTCTTTATCCCATTCACCTGCAGTGACCTGTCAAATGTGTGCAAATTGGCACATTTTTTATTAGTTAACGCCTAATTTGCATATCAATTGTGATGATGTTATTAGACACAAATGTTAGTGTTTTCACCTGTAGTGTCTCCATCAGTACATTAGGTTGTAAGGCCATGAGATATTAGCCTTAGCTAAACTTCAGCTAACTTATTACATCAGCTCAGCTCATCAGTCATGCGTTAGCAAGACATATATTGCCTATATTGTCTTTTGTCTAATTAGCGGTAAACTGGATGCACTGGTAGTTTAGACTTTTGTTCATCACCACTCACCTCCACACAAGCCAAGAAAAACAGTGCTGGGAGAGAAGCTGGAGGGGCTGCTGTCTGTCTGTGAGCTGCGGAGCGAAAACTTTACAGTTCTGCATGATGAGAAGTTTCACTTTTAAAACCTACAAGGCTGATAAATAAAAGTAACAGTAGTTTCTTAAGTACCGGCTGCGAATTCTTATTTTATTGTTGTATTTTCTGTCTTAACCTCCGTATTTAATTAAAAAAAAAATGTGATCACATTAAAAAAGTCAGAAACAATGTTTACCATCCAGATTTTATTTCTTGTAGTTTACAACATTTTAAATTCACCTTCAGAGGAGAAGTTACAGGACAACACATGTTAACAGATGTTGGATCAGCTGAGAGCTCTGAGACACTACTATAAAACATCAACATGCAGCTTCACCTGACGACATGAAAACACACCGACAGCTGATACTGAGATTATTCTGCTGCTTCATATTCTGAATTTATTTAAAATAATTGGTCTCTGAAAGTCGTGAATGAATTTCTTCTTCAGCGGTTTCAAACATGCAGAACTTCATTGACTTAAAGGAGAACTTTAAGATGAATTTCCTAAAAGTGACAAACATTTAATTTAGAGGCAAAAAGTCATTTAAAGCCTTTGCAGGAATTCATCAACTGATTACTTTGTTTTTTGGTCTGTATTTTGTATTTGAGTCACTGCTACGATTATTTTCATTGTTGATTCATCTGTTTATTTTCTTAATTAATGAATCATTTTATCTGTAAAACAACAGAAAACTGAAAATGC
>NW_025742964.1:26068-27407 GCF_021292245.1 Micropterus dolomieu | reverse complement strand
TGTCGCCCGCTCTGGCCCCAGGGATGCACTTAACTATGGCCGCTGGCTTCGCTAACTTCACGTTTCTCAAAATGGAGCTGCCAATGATCAGAGTTGGTTTCTCAGCGGGTGTGTCGCTGAGTGGGGAAAATCTGTTAGAAACGTGAACAGGTTGATGGTGCCCCGTGGACTTTGAATGCTTACGACTATCCCTCCTTCGGACAGTCACCCAGCCCCCCTTTCCTGGCTGCACAGGAGATGCCGGGGGACGGCTACCAGAGGCTAACTCAGGCCGTTCCGCACCGACTACCGGGGACTGGCTAGCTACAGTAGCTAAAGACTGATCTACCAAGGTTCGGAGCCGGACTTCTAAATCACTGAGCCTCGCCTCCATGTCTATAAATAAACTACACTTATTACATGTACCATTACCGCTAAAGGAGGCAGAGGAGTAACTGAACATCTGACACACCGAGCAGGAGAAAGTAGGAGAGAGAGAGGGAGAAGGAGAAGCCATCGCTAGCTGCTAAGCTAAAGTCGCTAACGGCTAAGCTAAAGACTGTAGCGTCAGCTACCAAAACTTTAGAACAACTATGAGATTGAACAGCAGTCACTAAAAGATGGAAAGAACTGTGAGTGCTTAGGCAGAATTACTGTAAAGAATAAGTGTTTAGCGGACAGTTGGCTGCTGTAATCTAACAAATGTAACTGTTATTTAGCGAGAGCAGCACAACATGGTACCAACACACAAGCACCGGAAACGGAAATGAGTCGACACGCTTACCGCAATACGTCAGCAGTACGTATTAGTGGATTAATGTTTAGATTAATGAGTGGATTAATGTTTAGATTAATGAGTGGATTAATGTTTGGATTAATGAGTGGATTAATGAGTGGATTAATGTTTAGATTAATGAGTGGATTAATGCTTGGATTAATGAGAGGATTAATGTTTGGATTAATGAGTGGATTAATGTTTAGATTAATGTTTGGATTAATGTTTGGATTAATGAGTGGATTAATGTTTGGATTAATGAGTGGATTAATATTTGGATTAATGAGTGGATTAATGTTTGGATTAATTAGTGGATTAATGTTTGGATTAATGAGTGGATTAATGTTTGGATTAATGTTTAGATTAATGAGTGGATTAATGCTTGGATTAATGAGTGGATTAATGCTTGGATTAATGAGTGGATTAATGCTTGGATTAATGAGTGGATTAATGTTTGGATTAATGAGTGGATTAATGTTTGGATTAATGAGTGGATTAATATTTGGATTAATGAGTGGATTAATGTTTGGATTAATTAGTGGATTAATGTTTGGATTAATGAGTGGATTAATGTTTGGATTAATG
>NW_025742964.1:23602-26048 GCF_021292245.1 Micropterus dolomieu | reverse complement strand
TAAACTACACTTATTACATGTACCATTACCGCTAAAGGAGGCAGAGGAGTAACTGAACATCTGACACACCGAGCAGGAGAAAGTAGGAGAGAGAGAGGGAGAAGGAGAAGCCATCGCTAGCTGCTAAGCTAAAGTCGCTAACGGCTAAGCTAAAGTACTGTAGCGTCAGCTACCAAAACTTTAGAACAACTATGAGATTGAACAGCAGTCACTAAAAGATGGAAAGAACTGTGAGTGCTTAGGCAAAATTACTGTAAAGAATAAGTGTTTAGCGAACAGTTGGCCGCTGTAATCAAACAAATGTAACTGTTATTTAGCGAGAGCTAGCTGATAGTCTTTGTTTCAGATACACAGTCCTCACAGAACTTAATATATGATGTTATAGTGTCCGTGAGTTCGTTCCCATCCTGACATGATTCAAAGAAGATGTCCCAATTTGTGTTGTCAAAACAGTCTCTGAGTTGATCTTTGTTTGTTTCAGACCACATCTGTATCTGCTTGATAACTGGTTTCGTCCTTTTGAGAATAGCTTTATATTTAGGCAGGAGATGAATTATATTGTGATTGGATTTCCCTAGAGGTGGTCTACACATTGCTTTATATGCCTCAGAGATATTTCCGTAGCAGCGGTCAAGGGTCCGATTTAACCGTGTAGGACAGTCAACTTATTGATGAACAGTGGGCAGATGTGTAGACATGTTACATGAGTTAAAGTCCCCAAGTACAAAGACAGGCTGATCAGCAGAGCGGGCGAGTGCATCATTATAACTCTGTTATTTTTTCCCCCGCTGCTGCATCATTCGGTCCAGGCACATCCAAGAGAATAATAGTAATTTGACCAAACTCTCGCGGGAGGTAGAATGGTCGAAAGGATACAGTCAATATTTCATAGTCCGGTGTGCACACCTGCTCCCGAACGATTGCTCCCGAGCCCAACGATTGTCGACAAATAAACACGACCCCCCTCCGATTGATTTGGGTGAACTACACTAATTTCTGTCTGCTCTTATGGTAGTGTACCCGGCCAGAGTTGGAGTGTCATGATAGTTTTTAAGACATGATTCTGTCAAACACAGCAGGTTGCTTTGTCTGAATTCACAGTCATGTTCTGCTCTTAACGCCAGTTCAAAGTTTGTTGCTTACCGACCGATCATCGGTCAGAGTGATGACTGGCAATGGGAATCTATTGCCGCGTCTCTCCAAATTCAGTGCCTCACACCTCCCCTTGAGCCTCGCTTTTTCTTTGCTTTCTTCTTCCCTGCTGGCCATTCAGCAGGCCGTCGGATTTCCATGCAATCGACAGGAGAGTTGGTGGAGCTACACCCATTGCTTGTATGGAGAGCAGGTGCTCATGGGTGTAAATGAGATAGTCTTGACGGCCTGATAAACAATCCCCAGTTCCAAATGCTGATAGGCAAAGTAGTATCCATAGTAAAGCGATTTTCATGACGAAAAATGCTATTTTGGCAGATAAAAAAACGTTTAAAAAAACAGACAAACGGTGAGCACAGGGTCGACAGCACGCCGCGCCCCCGGAAAGAAGTCTTTTGTCAGCAATATCAAAAATAATCATTATTACTCTATCAGAATACGCTGATCCTGATATCTTAAATAAAGATGGCTTAATACAATATTTCAACATGCTCCCCATCTCTGTACAGTGCACATGGAGTGAGCAGTGGGGCGATATAAAATGATTCTGTAGTGGGAGCTTTATTTGATGGGGGATATTAGTCAGAATACGCTGCCCCTGAAATGATGTTAGAATATAATCAAAGAACAGAAGATGTCATAATACTGGGAGCGTTATACCTTTATGGGATTGGAAAAGGAGACGCATAAGGTAGCATTTTCTGAGAGCGCAGAGCGACTCAATAGTCTGCTATGGATTTGCGCTACGGTAGCATTTTTCGATAAGGCAACACAGATCGTCAGAACTCCGGCAATGAGGATGGACAACATCTGAAGGATACCAGAGTCAGATGGCTGGAGTTCAGAAACAAAGACCGTCGACAGAGCAGTGGGGCTGGAAGCTGGCAACAGCTGCTGCAGCTCAGGAAGAACCAGGGATGCCAGCTGCAGTTCAGTGACAGGAGAATCTGGGTGTTATTGTATCAGTGTGGGAGATACTCTGTGACAGAAGCAGGTGGATGCTGCTTTGTAGCAGAGTCAGGTAAGGTTCTGTCACATACTAAACATGAAGTTCAGTCTCTGCATTTAACCCGTACCCAGGTCGTCAATGGCACTGACTGGAGAACCTAACATCATGTTAGGGGGAAACAAGAGCACAAGGAGGAAACTCACTCAGACATAGGTTTAGCAAACTGCAAACTCCACACAGGAAGGACTGAGATCAGAGATCGAGAGAACCTGGTTCCACAGGAGAGGAGCCTGATGTATCTTTATACTGACAGCACACAAGGGCTTCTGATTATAGACAAGAATA
>NW_025742964.1:22991-23582 GCF_021292245.1 Micropterus dolomieu | reverse complement strand
ACTGGAGAACCTAACATCATGTTAGGGGGAAACAAGAGCACAAGGAGGAAACTCACTCAGACATAGGTTTAGCAAACTGCAAACTCCACACAGGAAGGACTGAGACTAACGGGGTTCGAACCTGGGACCCTCTTGCTGTGCCGCCAGGGTGTTGCAGCACAAAGTCAGTTGCAGCTCTGGAGTAAAAAAGGCTGTTGTAGTTCTGTGGCTGCATGTCGACAGGCACAGGAGGCGGCAGCAGCTTATCAAAGTCCGACTGCTGCTGCATTACAGGGGCCAGAAGTAACCGCAGGTCTGGGAAAACTAGTACCCCTACACAGGAAACAGGATTCAGCACGCCAAGGACAACAAAACAAGTGGCTTTCTGGTTATGCAGTAACACAGTGGTACTTCGATTAGTAACAGTAATATTATTACTGTTGAGGAAATTTACAATAGTAGTTACTGGGAAAAGTAATAATATTACATAATACAACGTTTTACTGCTCAACACTATATATATATATAGTTGTATGTAAAGTAGTGTGTCTACCTCGACTGGTTGGTGTCAGAGAAGGTGTGTGTGTGTGTGTGGGGGGGGGGGGGGGCCAA
>NW_025742964.1:0-22971 GCF_021292245.1 Micropterus dolomieu | reverse complement strand
GGGGGGGGGGGGGGGGGGGGGGGGGGGGGGGGGGGGGCTCAGAGATCGAGAGAACCTGGTTCCACAGGAGAGGAGCCTGATGTATCTTTATACTGACAGCACACAAGGGCTTCTGATTATAGACAAGAATATGATTATCAATATAATTTAATAGAATATTTCCATGGACAGGGTTGAATTAAACAGAAACCAGAACTGTAAATGCAGAGTCACATAAAATGAAGAAACATGTCGAGCAACAGAACATTTAACAAACAAACATCACTGTGTACTGTGTTACTGTTAGTGAAGAGGGCCGATCCAGAACCAGGACCCTGACCAGGACCCAGGTTGCTGCTTGTACCGGTTAACTGATATGTTACATGTATTTATATTATGACTGGTGCAGCTTCTCTGTGTGTAGTTTAGCAGTTTCAGGCTTTTATCTCCCAGAATGCTCGAGTGATTGAACAAGGACGTTTCCTCTGTGTCATATTTCAGTTTAGTTCAAAGGTCAGAAAGAGCTTCAGTTTACGAGGCTGGGGAGTTATGTCCTCACAAGTACACAAGTACTGTGTGTGTGAGTGCGTGGTGGGCGGGGCCTGTGTGTGGTGGGCGGGGTCTCTGATTGGACGATAGAAGCTGAACTTTGTCACATCAGTCAGTTATTATTCAGTCTGAAGGGTTTCTGCTGCTGATGACAGGAAACTGATCTCAGGTAAGAGAAACATAACAAATAGTATCTTAACTAATCGTCTTAATAATAAAAACTCTAATATCATCTCTGAAAAACAACAACATGAAGAAAGAATGTTTGACTGCAGCTTGAGAAACTCGTCTCTTCTGTCATAAATTATTGATCTAATTTCACTGAGGAGGAGTTTGGTAAATTTGTGTATGGATCAGACAGACTCCTACAGGCTGCAGAGGTCTGAACAAACAGCAGTTTGTTCTGATGGTGGCGCTTCAGTCATTAACATGTTCAGATGTCCGTCTGAGGACGTGTGTTGGACAGACAGAAAGACAGACCTCTGACCTTCTCTCTCTCTGTCAGTCTGATAAACAGCCAGAGTTTGTGGTTATCAGCTGACAGCAGCAGTCAGACTGAAGGCGGGGCTTATCACTGACACACAGACACACTGAGCTATGATGCTAACACAAAGCTAACTGACCAGACGCCTTGTCTGGAGTCATTTGAAGCATCTTCAGTCTCAGAATCTATAAACCTGCAGAAGATGAGCATCCGGAGCTCTTCGTGATGATGTTTTATGTTTCAAATTAAAAAGAATGTAAAACTAAACTAAGCCCCTCGCCCCCCTCTTCCTCCTCACAGCTATGACCAATCCTGTGGTCATAAAAAGTCAACTATGACTCCCAGGGTGCATTTCTCTAACAATCACAGAGCTTTAAATTCTGTCATGCAGCAGCTGGAAGCTAAAAGATGAAAAGTTTAGAAGGTGAATGTACTTTCTGGTGCAGTCTTTAGTGACTTCAGTAACCATGGCAATGTGTTGAGAATTCACTACCACACACACCTCTTTTCCATAGCAACGGCAGCTAGGGCTCATGGGTGTTGTAGTATTTAGAGAGAATTGTTCAGAACAGTAACCCGCTGGCTGGTTTCTGTGTTTTCAGGAGTTCCATTAAAAAAACATTTAAAAGAAGCTGAACCAGAAAACATGTGACCTTTGACCTCTGACTGAAGGAGGAAGTAGTTTGGTTTGTATTTTAACCTTTGGCCGCGTTCAGACTCACTTTGTTGTTTTATGAGCTGATGAATCTGAACACACTGCTGATTATTACACGTTTCATCTCAGTGAATCGTTTAATAATACAGATTAGAAATACATAGATATTTAAATTCAGATCTGATGAGATGTCTCATAGACGCAAGTCTCCGAATATATTTAAAACATTCATATAAAAACAGTAAGAAATAAATCAGAAATAAAAGACAACCAGACTTTATCTTCTACATATAATTATTAGCCTTTATGTCGCTGCATTGTTGTGGATCTAATTTACACTATGATGCCAAATGTTTTAGGACACCCCTCTGAATCATTGAGATCAGGTCTTCCTGTCACCTCCATGGCCACAGGTGGCTAAAACCAAGCACCTCGGCTGCAGACTGCTTCTACAAACAGCTGTGAAAGAACGGGTCGCTCTCAGGAGCTCAGTGAGTTCAGGCGTGGTCCTGTGATAGGCTGCCACCTGTGCAATAAGTCCATTTGTGAAATTTTCTCATTGCTAAATATTCCACAGTCAGCTGTTAGTGGTGTTATAACAAAGTGGCGATTGGGAACAACAGAAACTCAGCCACGAAGTGGTAGGCCTCATAAAATCACAGAGCAGGGTCAGCACATGCTGAGGCGCACAGTGCGCAGAAGTTGCCAACTTTCTTTCTGAGCCAGTTTGGTGTGGAGAACATAATTGGCCTAAACAGAGTCCCGACCCCAACCCGATAGAACACCTTTGGATGAATTAGAGCAGAGACTGTGAGCCAGGCCTTCTGGTCCAACATCTGTGCGTGACCTCACAAATGCGCTTCTAGAAGAATGGTCAAAAATTCCTATGAACACACTCCTGAACCTTGTGGACAGCCTTCCCAGAAGAGTTAAGCTGTTATAGCTGCAAAGGGCGGGCCAACTTCATATTTAACCAGACAGGGTGCATGTAAAGGCAGGTGACCCCAAACCCTTGGCAATATAGTGAATATTTACTTTGTGGATATGAAATTTTGTTTTATTTAGTTATTTGTATACACAAATACATTTACAGTCAACACAAACACACTTTTACCTGCATTCACTTAAATAAACATGAAGTTAATAAGAGTCTGTGCAGGAGAGAAGCTCCAGAGCAGCTGAAACTGATTTACATTAAATAAAAATAAAAAAGACGACGACAAAATAAAGTCATTTGTTGATGTTAAAATATGAAGAAAGCAGAAAAGATGAGCAGTTTGTTAGTTAAACAGTTTGTTGAAATAATGATGGATTAGACTTTAATACAGAACAAGAAGGAAAGATGAATTTATTATTATTAGTTTACTATTTTCTAGTAATAACATCAGCACGGTGCTTCGTGTTTTTCATCAGTTAATAAATACCAGATCGTAGTGAACTGTCTCAGTTTCCTGCTGATTAATATTTAATTGTATTAATTAATTGTATAATAAACTTGACCTTTGATTCACATCAGATTGGATTTTTCTAATATTAACTTAATCACTTTAATCACTGGAGGTTGCTTCAGACGTATTTTCATCCGTTAATAGGAGGCTCACCTGTCTGTCTGATCCCCTTGTAAAGGCCAGACTCACCTGTGTGATAACACGGGGGTTGCCGTGTTAACGTGTCCTTAATATTTTTACCTCATCTAGAGATGACTCCTGTGCTGCGGAACAGAGGGCCTGTTGTTTCCATAGTAAGAGACCTGTCTTTTCTGTTGTTTCAGAGACTCTCAGCAGGCGACCGGCAGGACGTTCTAACTTGTCAGAGTTTCCAAACATCAAGCTCCATTCAGCATCTTCCTCCCTCAGAACCTCCACCCCCCGCCGGCTCCATAGCACCCCCAGCAGCCATGGACAGCACCCCGAGAAGGTGGGTACTGAAGCCTCTTTCCCCCCTGCTGCAACCGTCAGATCTGCGCACCATCGCTGGCCCCGCCCGGGGCGATTTCCCTGACCTGGAAGAGCCGGTCTTCTCCTCAAACATCATCTCCGTTGGTGGTAGTCTATCCTCAGTCGTCGTCTCCTCACAGCAGGGTGACGGGGCCACAGATGTGGTGGTTCAGGCTCGGCAGGTTGCAGTGTCACAGGATGTAGGGAACACCAGTGATGAGTGGCATCCCAGTACCTCAAGCAACCCCAGCAGTCCAAGCAGCAGCTCGGGCTCTCACTGCGGTTTCTACTCCTTCGTGGAGGATCCGATGAGTCCTGAGGCTGAGATGAATGAAGCATGGATGGTCTCACCACAGCGACAGACTCAGCTGGCGACCCTGAAGGAGGAGAAAGGATTCAAACTACAGACCTACACCAGCAGCAGGAAGCCGGAGAGTCTGTTCTCAGAGAACAATGGAGACTTGCAGTACAAAGTGGATCTGAACAATGGTATCGAAGTGGTCCAGGAGGAAG
Organism: Micropterus dolomieu; assembly: GCF_021292245.1. Lineage (NCBI taxonomy): Eukaryota > Metazoa > Chordata > Actinopteri > Centrarchiformes > Centrarchidae > Micropterus > Micropterus dolomieu. The sequence goes on along the minus strand of NW_025742964.1, from coordinate 18,854 downwards.
AGGAGAAGCAGCTTCGGAAGGAGATCATTCACAGCCAAGCACCAAAGAAAAGCCAAACATTCAAAGATCAGCTGAGTGCTCCTGAAGATCAAGATCTGAGCAGATCTGCAAACAAATTGCTAGAAGGTTTCAGTGTAAGTTACAACCCTGTCAGCTCCAGACCAGAACCTCACCAACCTACTGAGCTCAGTACCATAGACAAGGAGCAGATCAACTTCAACGCTGCCCGGCAACAGTTCCTGAAGATGGAACAGGACCGGCTGACTGCACTTCTCAATCCTCCGAGGTCCTCAAAAACACATCTGAACAAGTCTCTGCAGCCAGATTCTGATGTGTCCTCATCAAAGCTGGTGGAGACAAACCACAGTGTAGAGGTAAGCAACGATAAAACGCTTTTTAAACCACCAGAAAATGAGAGCTACCCAGAGAGAAAGTTGATGGTGTGCAGGACTGAGGAGAGTCTCAGCCGACAGAGCAGTGTGTTTGAGGACCTGGACACTTGCCTGGATGAGCTGTCGGTGGAGGTGGGTGGTGGTTACACCAGCGAGCAAGGCATGTTCAATGACAACGCTCAGCCAGAGAACAGGATTAGCAAGTCCATAAGCAACTATGAAACCCCGGTTGAAAGGGAGATCCGGTTAGTTCAGGAACGTGAGGAGAACCTACGACGCTCTCGGGGGCTGTATAGTGATTACAGTGACAGCAGAGCAGAAATGGTTGAGATCAAAACCAAACGTTTACAATCTCCACTCACGGCTGTCAAAGCCAAAGAGAAGAACCGAGTGAGCTTCATCATCCAGCGTGAGATCCAGAAGGAGAAGGAGAAGAAGGAGGAACCTCAGCAGCATGGAGAGACCCTGGGACGATACCAAGATCCTCCACAGGAGCTTGAGGATGTAGAGAGGAAGTTTGACCAAAGAGACAAGGACAAGAGGACAGAAGAAAGACCTCAGTCTGAGTCTCGAGATGCCAAAGTCTCACCAGCACCTTGCTGCCCTCATCGTCATCCCAAAGAAACCGAGTTGTACATCAGCCAAATGAGTTCAGCTCGTTCTTCCTTCTCTGTGAGGGAATCAAAGGGCCAAGAAGCAAGAGGTTCTCACCAATATCGAAAAACTTATTCATCCTGCGGTTCCTCCTCCTCTCCCTTCTCCCCAACACACAGTGACACGACCTTGACCAAGCCTCAGTCCTGGAGGGAAAACCTGGAGTCTACCGGCCTGCAGGCCAAAGGACAAGGAGCTCCAGATTTCATCGAGAAGGAGATTGAGGAGGACTTGAGACGGGAGCAGGAGCTCAGGGAGCTCAGGGAGCGGAGGGAGGCCAGGAATGAAATTGATCGACAGCTCTTTTCTCCAGCTACTCTGGTGGAACAGGCAACCAAGATGACCATCAGTCAGTTCTACCCACCTGTAAAAACAGGTATGTAGTCCTTATCAAGGCTGGATTGAAGTTGTGCTTACAGGGACTGGGTTGCACCACCTCTTCATAAATCCATCAACAGGTTAGAACGTCCTTCTTAAATTTTTAGGAAGTACTAGCTAGTTTCAAACTAGTAATTTACTAAATCCCATTGCAGAGAGCGGGAAATGCCAAAGCTGGGCTAAGCGGCGGTATTTTCTTGTTATGTTTCATTATTCGCATCATTTGAGGGTTTTTATGTGAAACATTTTCAATTTTCATCAATATTAGACAACATTTTGATCTAGAGTTGGGTCAGATATGTCATCTATTCCTCTTTTACTAATGTCAAAATTTTGACTGCAGGCACAACAGGCAGAAGGTGTGTGCATGCAATTTTGCTAAATTAAGTCAGGTGGTTCATTGACAAAAAACACTATTTCAGAGTCCGGCAGCTTCAGAATCCAGCAGCTTCAGAGTCCAGCAGCTTCAGAGTCCAGCAGCTTCATTCTAGCAGCTTTAGAGTCCAGCAGCTTCAAAGTCAGCAGCTTCAGGGTCTAGCAGCTTTAGAGTCTAGCACCTTCAGATTCTAGCAGCTTCAAAGTCTAGCAGCTTCAGAATCCAGCAGCTTCACAGTCCAGCAGCTCACTCTAGCAGCTTCAGAGTCCAGCAGCTTCAGAGTCTAGCAGCTTCACAGTCCAGCAGCATCACTCTCGCAGCTTCAGAGTCTAGCAGCTTCAAAGTCAGCAGCTTCAGAGTCCAGCAGCTTCAAAGTCAGCAGCTTCAGGGTCTAGCAGCTTCAGAGTCCAGCAGCTTTAGAGTCCAGCAGCTTCAGAGTCTAGCAGCTTCAGAGTCCAGCAGCTTCAGAGTCTAGCAGCTTCAAAGTCCAGCAGCTTCAGAATCCAGCAGCTTCAGAATCCAGCAGCTTCAGAGTCCAGCAGCTTCAGAGTCTAGCAGCTTCAAAGTCAGCAGCTTCAGAGTCCAGCAGCTTCAGAGTCCTGTAGCTTCAGAGTCCAGCAGCTTCAGAGTCCAGCAGCTTCAGAATCCAGCAGCTTCAGAATCCAGCAGCTTCAGAGTCCAGCAGCTTCAGAGTCTAGCAGCTTCAGAGTCCAGCAGCTTTAGAGTCTAGCACCTTCAGAGTCTAGCAGCTTCACAGTCCAGCAGCTTCAGAATCCAGCAGCTTCACAGTCCAGCAGCTCACTCTAGCAGCTTCAGAGTCCAACAGATTCAGAGTCTAGCAGCTTCAAAGTCTAGCAGCATCACTCTCGCAGCTTCAGAGTCCAGCAGCTTCAGAGTCTAGCAGCTTCAAAGTCAGCAGCTTCAGAGTCTAGCAGCTTCAGAGTCCAGCAGCTTCAGAATCCAGCAGCTTCAGAGTCCAGCAGCTTCAGAGTCTAGCAGCTTCAGAGTCCAGCAGCTTCAGAGTCCAGCAGCTTCAGAGTCTAGCAGCTTCAGAGTCCAGCAGCTTCAGAGTCCAGCAGCTTCAGAGTCTAGCAGCTTCAGAGTCTAGCAGCTTCAGAGTCCAGCAGCTTCAGAGTTGAGCTTCAGCTGGTCCAGCTGCAGTTTGTATAAATCCTTATCCGCAGAAATAGCAGAGGTCAACGCTTCAGGTCAGCTGACATCACAGCATGTCACATATCTCTCCTATCTTTTTCAGATAAACCTGTCAGTGTGTCCAGTCCATCTCCCCGTTCCTCCGCTCGTCTGCCCTCCATCACCTTCATCACCGCTCAGCCCTGGACCTCCTCACCTCCCCCCCCCCCCCCCCCCCCCCCCCCCCCCCCCCCCCCCCCCCCCCCTCCTCCTCTCGCCCTTCCTCCTCCTCCCCCCTCCCCTCCTGTTCCTCCTACTCCTCCCCCACAGTGGTCTGGCCGGTCCGCCCTCCTCTTAGAGGTCTGACAGAGACTCTGCTGCAGGACTTTGAGGAGAGACAGATCCAGCTGAGGCTGGAGGAGAGTTCAGTGAGTCATCAGTACATCCTGGCTCTTATTTTGGAGGTTTAGTGCTTCATCCTGTCAGAATAAACATTTTACTTTTTTTTTTTGACGGTAAAATCCATCTCATGATCCTTATTCAGTCTTAGACATTTTTAGAAAAAAATGGTTCCTGTTTACTGAAGTCTGACCGCTTTAGGTCCAAACTCTGAGCATGAACTGAAACACAAGAAGAGAATCAGAAATACTTTATTGATCCTATTGGTCCTGATTTCTTGAAACTAAACTAACACAATAAATAGGACTATTATTGGTGTGTCTCCATCATCACTGGATGTCTTCATTTTCCATTTGTGGCCTCTTGGTTCATGTTTACAGTTTGATTTGACCTTTGAATGAGACCTTCAATAACGTTTGTCTCCAGCTGCAGCTAAATGTCTACCCAGGAACATGAATCATAAAATAGAAAAACATTTCCTCTTTAATATATAGCATGGGTGCCGACATCTGTTCATTACCACAGATGACTTTAATTTAAAGTATTATACCCTGCAAAGGTTCTTCACCGGTTCAGATATCTGAGGTAAACTAGACTTTATTCAAACTGACAGGAATAATATTGGAAATGACCCAAAGAAGAGCTGGGTTGGGAAATGGAAACAATTATAAGAAACACAGGATTTGACCAGTAGCTCGGTTTGACTTCAGTTTCTCTTCTGGTGTTTCTCATTTCAGTACGCAGGAATCCAGCCGGTGGACGACGTGAATAACGAGGTGCAGCCTGACTTTAACTTTTCTGCCTGTTAACCAGCAAGTTATTGTCTTGTCTCATTGCTTCTTTGTCTCTCTGTCTCTTTGTCTTGTCTCATTGCCCCTTTGTCTCTCTTTGTCTTGTCTCATTGTTTCTCTGTCTTGTCTCATTGCCTCTTTGTCTCTGTGTCTCTTTGACTTGTTTCATTGTCTCTTTGTCTTGTCTCATTGCCCCTTTGTCTGTCTGTCTCTTTGTCACTTTGTCTCATTGTCTCTCTGTCTTGTCTCATTGCCTCTTTGACATGTCTCTGTGTCTCTTTGACTTGTCTCATTGTCTCTTCGTCGTATTGTCTCTGTCTTGTCGCTTTGTCTCGTTGTCTCCTCTTATTGTCTCTTTGTCTTTTCTCATTGTCCTTGTCTTGTCTCTTTGTCTTATTGTCTCATTGTCTTGTCTCATTGTCTCTTTGTCTTATTGTCTTTTATCTCATTGTTTCATTGTCTCTCTGTCTTGTATCGTTTTCTTATCGTCTTATTATGTTATTGTCTCTTTGTCTTATTCTCTCTTTGACTCTTTGTCTCTTTGCTCTTTGTCTCTTTGTCTCATCTGTATTCAGGTTGTTGAGTCAACTCGAGTTATTCGACATAAAAGCCAGCGTGCTCTCCGCTGGGAGGCTGGAGTGTTTGCGAACCAGGAGGACCAGTGAGACCAGAAGGACCAGATCCAGGACCAGGACCTGCAGGTGGGGAGGAGGCGGTAGAACTAGTTCAGATGGAGCGTCTCTTCACTAACAGGATTTTTTCAGATTTTTTTCTTCAGCTGAGACTAAAATGGTTTTAAACGCTCCAAAGATAAGGCTTCTCCCGATTGGTCCTCTAGACAAAAGCCCCACTCCTTGTCCAATCAGCTGCCAGCTGCTGAGTAGAGCCTCTGACAGAGACAATGTGCCTGATTCATATAGAAAAGAAATAAATTGAGTGAAGAAGAGTGATGAAGGTTTCGTTTTCATTGAATCACCTGACGTTTCTGATTATTTTCATGATTTAAAACTGATGCTTCAAACAATAGCACAAAGAATAAAACTTCTTATTCAACCTGTCCAACTGTCTGTTGTATCAGAAGAAACGGGGATGTAGCCTACACCACCTGGACCTGAATGTACCAAATACTACAAACTCAAGTTCACACTGAAAACCAGGTCAGTGGTTCAGACGTGAAAGTTAACATCTGCTCAATAAAAGAGAAAAGTGTTAGTACGAAGAAAAGTACTTTAAACAAATTGTTTAAAATGATTCACAGTTTAAATAAAAGTTGTGAGGAGATTCACATTGTTCCTCTGATCAACTTGGTTTCAGCAGGAGAAAGAAGAAGTCGAGTTAGTAACATGCATTGGATGAGGTTGATGAGGAAGCCAATGCAGAGAAGCTAAGACAGGAGAAATGTGATCTCTTTTCCCGGTCAGAACACGTGCTGCAGCATTCTGGATCAGCTGAAGAGTCTGATCAAAGACAACTCCATGGGTGCTTCTCAAGTCGCTTATTTATCGTTTCCTCGCCCCTCGCTTGAACCGAGGAGCTATGAGCGAGGATACACCAGTACATCCTTTGCGGAAGTCTTTTACTGACCGACACGCCCCCTTACTGGGTAGCTGTTACATTGATTGGACGCTGCAGCTGATCGGACTGATCTGATGCATCAGGACAGATAACATAAAACTTACGTGCATCACTGCAAAGTGATACACTCGAGTTTAACTGCAGGCTATATTTGATTTGTTTATTGATTCACTGTCTGGTTAAAATCTGAGTTCATTGTAGGTCTGAACAACACACAACTTTCTTCATTTAGGTTATTAGAATGATTTTACTTTTCTTTTATTTCTCCCATCAACAGTCAGAGAGTCTGTCAGCAAGAAACATGTTTTACATCATTTATCATCTTCTATTCAGTCACATGTGAGGCTGCTCATTCCTGTGTTTAGTCCAATAGAGGACAATAAATAGTAAACAAGTTAGGAGTCGGTCAAGTCACTATAAACTGCACTAAAGTCTCTAATGAAGCAAGCAAAGGAAAATAAATCCGCACATCCAGCCGATCTCACCTACTGCATCTGATGAAAGCAGCCGATGGCTCCGCGAGTAAAATCAGCTGATGAAAGTATGAATGAAAGCTGCTGCGCTAAAAAAAGCGTCGGATTGCTATAATGGAATGCAGTGATCGATCGGTGACGAGTGATTTGACTTGCATAAATTAAATGTATGCAGTACACTAGTGTTAAAGGATATCTGAAGAGGAAATAAACTGAAAGTCTAAAACTGAGTGTCGATCATTTCAATTTCCCTTAAACATAAAGCCAATAAAGACACCATGATCATATTCTGGGTTATTCAATAACGAATTTATGATCAGAAACAATAAATATAAATGCAGATAATATCAGCATTGTGCCAAGAGAAATGATCCTGTGAGCAGGACACACTGAAACCTATAATTCTTCATGTGCAGGTGTTTGTTAAACAGGTAACAGCTACAGAGAGATTCTGACACTTTATTAGTATCTGAACAGTGCACGTGTGCAGACACAAACTCCATTAAAAGTCTCTCCAGCTGTTAGAGCCGCCTGACAGCTGAACCGGCTGTGAGGTCGCTTCACGTGACGCTTCGGAAGAAAGGACGTCTCATGTCTCTAATAACATATTTCCTCGTTCCTTCTCTCCTGGCTTGGAAAAGACGCAAGTGAGGGAAACGTGGATGCAATTAAGAGACTTGAGAAGCACCCCAGGATTCCTCACAGTGGTGCTGGAGGCCAGGGTGATTCCATGCAGAGTAACTAGGGATGGGGATCGTTCATTTTGATTGATATTTGATACCCTTATTGAGACTGCTCAATGATCTGATTCTTTACTATTATTTGGTGATGGTTATTTGGTAAAACCAGGCCTGGTCAGGGCCTGAGGCAGGCCTGCACGGTGTGAGGAAAATATTCAATGTGCGATAACGTTGTTATATACTGAGATGACGTATGACTTAAACATACATTCAAGTGTGCATATTAACTGCCTGGTTGTTTTTAAATTATTTATAGGATTAGAATTTAATAACATTAATTTTTACAACAGCAAAGTCACTATAAATAAACTCAATATCTGACATCACAATACTGAGGGATGTTCAAAAAGAATAAAAAACTCAGTCTGGATCAGTTCCTCCTCCTCTCTGCTGTTAGTCACAGCCTGCAGGTAACGTTACCAGGTAGAAGGAGGAGCGGCTGGTTTGTCTCAGCCAGCAGCTGAGTTTTTAAGACTACAGACCAGTCTGTGCTCCAGACAGACAGCTTTCTATTTCGCTTGTTTTTAACATTTGGCTAATGCCAAGCTAACGTTAGCTGTGCTAGTTTAAAACATACACGATGTGACACTAAGGACAGAAGTGATTAAATGAACCCTTTTTGCTTGTTTACCTTACAGACAGGTGTATTTTACTCGTGAAGGTTTTATTGCATGCACTTAAGCTGATGATACACGGGGCAACTTTTTGAGCAATGTTGCTGGGCAATCTTGCTGGTGGCAAGTCCGACTATGTTTTGAATGGACAGCGGGGGTGCAGGGAGGGTGGCGGAGTGGTGGGGGAAGGGGATTACGGTACTAATCTTTACCATTGATGGCAACATTGCCTAGCCCCATTGCTCTAAAAGTCGCTCAGTGTATCATCAGCTTAAGTGCAGCTATACAGGGAGACAAACAGAGGAGCTTCATATGCTGAAGCTGTTTAATAGGTGGTTAAAAGTGGTGAGGCAGATGACATGAGGAGGGACAAGCAAGTTGTTCCTCAAACAGCAAGTGTGGCAGAGGACTCAGTTGTAGTGAGTAGGGTTAATTTCTTGGCTTTCATCGTAGAAGTATTGTGTGGTATGAAACAGACCAAAACTAATTTAAGGATCAGGGTCCGTGGGATAGGAGGAGTTTGTTAAAACAGATAGAAGGTTGAAAAACTGTGGAAGCCGAACGGAAAATGGTGATGATATTTAATCTGTTGATGTTTTGTATCCTGCAATGGTATGGCAGAAGTTTGGTAGGACAGAAATTAAAGAGGTCTGTGGATGGTTTTAAAGAAAACCCCCAATGAATATGCATACAGGAGACACGGCTTTGGAGTTTAGGATTCCAGGTTACATTTGTTTACGTAAGGACCGAGACGCTTCTGGAGGGGGTTCAGAGTTGGATCTGTTTGTTTGTGTTTCATTTGCATATTAATATAACACGCGTGACTGCGTGGCAAGTCAGCGGCACCTAATGTTGTTCAAGTCAACTATTAGCCTAAAAGCTTAAGGAAGAATGGAGAACGATGGAGAGAGGCGTTCTTTCCACAGTCATTAGGACTAGTGTGTCACACTCAGAGATGCAAAGAACATGTGCGACCAGCAAAAAGCTTTCAGCCGCCAACAATTCTACATCTAATGTGTTGAAGCATCTGCTAAAGCAGCACAGCAACATGAAACTTGTACAAAGAAAGTCAGAGTAGTTGGAGTAGAGGGAGATTTTGTCGGAATTGTGTTTAAGCGTGCTGTTGAGAGCAAGTGTTAGTATTTGGCGAATTAGCAACAAACTGTGCTGTGAATGTAACTCTCATGGGTAAAAGTACGGGTGGAGATAGTGATAGTTTGTCATGGCAGGATGTAAATAATAAGAGGAAAGGTAGGTGCGACAGTTCTGGAAGTTCAACCTATGGCTTAGAGGTGGGCGTCCAAAAAAGTGATCCCTGCTATAACATATGTGAGAAAGGAGGACGCACGAACTGAAAGGGAGACGGGGGGCATTTCCACCCACTAAAACTAAGAAAAGCAACTGAGAAAGAAATATCTGTGTCTGTCGTCTCTGCTCCACCTGAAGTGGCTGTGAGCTGCACTTTATCAGAGGCGCTTAAATTAACATGTGTGTGGATTTGTGGTGAGGTTGTAGAGGTCACCTGGCAGAGGAGGCATTATACATGTTTAATTTCAAAATCTATGTTTGGTCCCCCCCTCTTTCCTAATGTAAAGTTTTATTTTGCATTGCGTTCCTGGTTCAGCCCAGCTAGAAATTTTACGTTCCCAGAACGTTCTGAGAACATCCCCGCTGGTGTCAAGGACGTCGCCTGGTAATGTTCCCACAACGTTCCCAGACAGTCACGATGTGGATTTCTTTAATGGGTTTGGGGACGTTATTTGGAGGACCTTCAGGGAACATTTAGGACATTCTGGGAATGTTTAGGGGACAATTAGATAGGACGTTCCCTCTAGGACTCCACTACACTACATTCCCCTAACATTTTTTTAGCATTTATAGCTGTTTAAGTTACTGTTTGTTAACGGTAAATAACTATAGAATAACATCTTAGCTATAATATAAACCTGTTTACAGTCTACCTCAGTTATAAACAAAGAACAACTCTGTATGATATATTACGGCATTTATTAAGTTCAACTTTACAGTATATTAATGGCAGGAGTGGTTGCCAGAATTTCATTGCAAAAAATGAGCTACATACAATAGGCCTACATCAGGCCATCAAGTTGGTGGCTACAAATTTTACAGTCAACCACTTAAATTAACGTAAATTGCAAAGGACATAACAAATAAAGCCCACTGCAAACCAATGTACAGACTATCATTAATAAACTTGAAGAAACTGTTTTTGCATGTACACATCCTCTGAAAAACAGATTGAAGAGATCCAATAACTTGTTCAGTATACTGACAAAGCAGTGATGAGATCTTGAAAAAACTGCATGTGTCCATACACAGTATATATGAAATTAGCCGCTTGACCCAGGTTGATCAAGAGTAATGAGTCACTGCGTCCAGACTTGAATGAACAGGGCGCTCAAAATGGGACTAAGTCTCACACAGACTTTATGTTCAGGAAACTTGAACTTCAAAGTGTACTGTCACCACTCACATGTTGTCCATCATATGTTGATGGTGAACTGGCATGATCTTCTCATGATCTTAGATTGATGCAGTAGTTGAGGATGATGCCTACACAGAGAGACTTAACCTGTTGGAAACCTCCAGCTATTTAGCTCCAGCTATTTTTAGCTGGAGTATTAGCCTAGATACATAATTCTGGTCTCCTTTGAAAGGTCAGAAGGTAAGGAATATAAATCCATTGTACATTAACATATTTATTTGACCATTACAGACTACATGGAGATGGAATGAAGAAAAACATGATATTTTCATCCTCGCCTGGTAAAAAATGCAATAAACCATTAAAACCATGATCCAACTCATAATTGTTGTTTAATAATAAACAACTGAATATCTTCTAATACACCTGGAAAGCAACTGTAACTGTATTTGCATTTTTTTGATGAAAATAAACAAAAAACAGTGATCATACAATCTTTTTTAAATATACTGGGCGAATGTCCAATATTTATTGTTACTAAATGTTGACTTTTAGTGGGAGTTATCTTTAAAACACTATTTCTGTCCATATAACCATGTTGAAAATAACTTCACATTGAAATATTGATTAAAACAGTGAATATTCATGTCACCAAAAGCACTCCCATGGTTTACAGGCGTGTAACTTGAGAACGAAACATCACACGGTGACGGGGGGTTATCAATCAATCTGGATTGAGCAGACATTCATTTGATACCCTGGATGTCTATGTAGCTACTACGAGTCGGCTACCGGACCGCCAGAAAAATGCCGTGTGTTCCAAAGCAGCACTTCTCTGTGCACTGCCACTGTGCAGCGCCCGGGGACCAACTCCAGATGTATATATCAGTGTCTAGTCAGTGGCAACATGCAAACTCCTCAGAGAAAGGCTGTGGCCTTCTTGCTGTGAGGCCACAGTGCTATCCACTGGACCGCTGTGCTGCCCAAATGTACACATCAGTAAAATCTGTAATTTTGAAAGAATAATAGGCCTACCATTAATTTTAGGTAATTACCCTTTCATTTTATCAAATGTTTACATTTTCAAAGTTAAAATGTGTGTAATATTATGACAGTAACAATTCTTGATTGAGGGTAATTCACTATTTACTAAGATGAAATACTATTTTGAATTGTATGGTCTTTTACGTTTTATGTCATGCCATGGAATCAGTGCATATGACTGTTCCTATTCCACTCCATGACCATTTTCTGGATATTTTCATCCACTTGTAAACCTTTTAATATAATACAGGTGCATGGGGAGGGGTATACTGTACTATACCAATTAAATACACTGAACCATACTGGAACATTTGGTTAATGTCCCAAATGTATCTTTGTAATGTTGTTATGTGACCATAAGATTACCATTACGGAACGTTCCCCTAAAGTCATATGAGGAACGTTGAACTGCAGCACTTCCATTACCAAAAGAGTTGTGACATACAAATGTTCTTCACCTTTAGAGAACTTTTAGGGAACGTTACCCATGGTCACCACTCACAGTCCACATCAGTCCCGGACAAAATGTAGCCTGTAGAAATGTTGATGGAGAAGAAAAGAAATTGCTGGAGGCAGCAGTGATGATGTCTGCAGCAGGGCCGGCTCCATCTAATGTACTTTTAATTCCGCTACATTTTCCATTCGTACCTTTTATAACTTAACCAGTCTGTAATCTGCATTTTGCTTCATTAACTGAAATGAGCTCATCCAGGTTGTGCGAGCGCAGTTACGCAGTAAAGCGCTGGTCGGGCGCTTGTCGCGGTCACAGAGGTGGGCGGATGCAAACATTTAACAAATCAGGCAAATATCTTTTCAGTTTAAGGCTTTATTGTTCTACTACAACTGAAATCCAGTGAGCGCACACCACGGCACTGCAGCCTGCGTCGCTCTTTCACAAGTCGGCAAATGAAACACTTTCACTTTCCACTTACGGCGCATTAAAAGCGTCTGTAGTCTCAGCTGTTATTTATTTTTGAGATGCACAGAAAGAGACAGAATATGGTGGATAAAATAGTTCTGTTGGGTTTTGCGCATGCAGCACAGCTTCTGTATGTAGGTTTACCTGGTTCAAGAACAAGCTGCTATCCTGTTACTGCCACATTAATTCTTTGCGTTGTGACGATTATTTAGATGCTTCAGGAATAATCAGATTGTATTGGCAGCCTGTGCAACAGCAAAACAAGCGGTTTGGTTGGCTACATCTCCATAATAAAAGGCACAGGTAGCAAAAGTTGGCTGGGCAGCAAAAGTGATATTTTAAAGTGATCTTATAAATACCTTCATGGAGATTTAAAAAGGAAAATAATTGTAGAAGCAGCTAAATTACAGATAATCAGCTTCTTCACTGCATTTGCAGGAATATTTTAATGGCCTACTTAAAAATTAACTCATCTAGTTGCCTAGTCTAGACATTTTTACTCTGATAGCCTATCTTGACCTTTGCTGTTGTGATCCTGCACAACAAAACATCCCCACACTAGCATGGATAGTAGTGGTGCAACGGGTTGCAGAATCCGTGGTATGGATCCCATCCACACGGTGCGGATTGATTTCAAAGTTTATGATGATTTACCCTGTTTGACCTCTCAAAATATCCTTTATTCTGGAAATGTCAGAGAACCCAGTTAGATTCTGAATGTGCAGAACTTTGACCATGAGCAGAAAACCTGCTGAAACACAGGAGCTATTAAAGTCCAGGAGTTTATAACTGAATTAAAACTGATTGAATTTATTATTGATGAGGTAAAAAGGTGCCACATGCACATTTAAAGAGGTTACCTCAATCAGTCACGCCTGCGTGTGTGTTGATTCACCAGTGATGATATTAAAAGTTGATCTACAGGAGAAACATATCTGAAAGCTGAGAGCTGCTCTGCATTATATTCTGTTACAGTTTTAGATTTTATACTATACTTTCATTAAAGCAGAAAAACTCTTTTTTCCAAGAGTGTCCTGGCCAAGGCAGGCAGTAGTACAGTTGCACATTTAAGATGGAAATAAATAATCAGTTACAAGGTCATAAAATATCAAAATGTTCTTAAATATTCACCACAATTCAGCAACAAGGACGATCAAATCAGTCATAACATCTGAAGGCAGAATTGCCAGCCTTCAAGTCATTTAAAAGCAACCAGTGAAACAAAGATACAGCCCCCTGCAGGCTACCTGAATTTTGTGTCTCCCTTTACATAAATAATTTCCACAATAAATTGATGCAGAAAAGGCAGAATTTGGTGCAGAAAAACACCAGAATGCAGGAAATTAAGTGTTTAACACTCAAGATTTTCTGGGAGACTACCCACAGACCGCATACTGTTGCAGTTTTGTTCTGATATTATTTGATTTAAACACATGACATTACAATTTAGCAGACATGACACAGTTAACAGTGTTGTTGTGAGTTTTGTTGTGCCGTATAAGTAGAGGATGTTTACTGTTACTTTACTGCTTGGTGGAGGGGCAATTATTATGTGAAGATATGAAGGTTTATGGACTGGGCTAAGCCCCCAATGTTTCAAGATCCTAAAAACGCCCCTGCCCCTGGGAATGCAGCAAAGCTTAGAGCTGTTATTTACTGTATGATGTCCCTTTGGCAATAACAATGGAGGAGATCATTAAGGAAGTGAAAGCAAGAAAGGTGGTGAAAACTGATAGCCTGTCTGTAGTCCTTGAGTTTGAAAAAGGTATGCCAAAGAGATTAAGAATGGGACATCTGAGTTATGATGAGAGTTTATCCTAGCACCACTTTGATGTTTCAAGTGTCCAAGAACGGGACACACTGCAGGACAATGTAAAGGAAAACAAAGATGTGCTAGGTGTGGAGGTGAACATGAATATGGAAAATGTGGTCAGGGTACACAAGTAAAATGCTGCAATTGTGGCGGTGAAAGCAGCGCTGCTTTTGGAGGATGGACGGTTCAAAGGCAAGCTGGAGATGTACAGAAATATAAAGTAACTAATCAGATATCTTATGCTGATGCAGCAAAACAAGTGAAGGAAAGTGAACTAGACAGACTCAGTGTTGCACTAGTAAATAGAGCAAAGGAGTCTGAGAACAGACGAGTAATAGAGGGTCCATCTTCCACGCCAAGTCAGTGGCAAACCCATGGATAAAGGAGATTAATGAAGATATGCCGATTGTGGATAAAACCAACTTTTTCCTTTTTCCAACTTTCATCTGTAAAACTGTGAATGTGGAAATACAGCAGAAGAAGCAGCTACAGAAATACTGGGGATCACAGAAGTTACAGCTGAACTGATCCATGAGATGTTGAACCTAATTCTGTCTCAAGGCGAGTAGCCTCATTATGGTATTTCCCATCCTCCACTGGAGTTTAATTGCTAATGGACAAGAAGTTAGACCTGGACCTTTGGTGATGACCACACTCAGATTTTGTCCTACAGCTCGGTTAGATGTGACACAATTGGAAAACAAGGGAAGAGGAAGGGAAACTGTTCCAACGAGTATGAATGTGTTGTAGTAGAAATGTGAGTCCCAGAGGAAATATCAAAGTAGTTCATTTTTACAGTCTAGTTTACAGAAATTATCAAAGCAAACATTTCATGAGATCTCAGAGAGTTGATGGAAGAGAAATATGGTGTGTGTGGAGACTGTAATGCTCTGTGGGGAAGTGACCATACAGAGAAGTAGATGAAGAACTAATCGAGGAGAGATGGGTGACCAGGGTTAACGTTACAAGAAACTCAGTTTCATGCATACATCTTACTTTAGTCTCTGGACTAATAGGAGTAATTTATGTGAATGCAATGTAAAGAATGACACCAACACAGAGAGTGATCACTTTCCAATACTGTGTACCATGAACTTTGTATGTTCAGGAGGGTTATGTAACAAAGAGATGGAGGTTTTTAAAGCTGACTGGGAAAAACTCAGAGGACTTGGAGGGTGATGTAAATAGCTGCGCAGTAGCAGTGACTTCCATGATTATTAGAGCTGCATCAACCTGCCTCCCTAAGAGCACAGTGAATGGGAAAAAGAAAATAGTTCCATGGTGGAACGATGAATGTAAAAATGCTGCTTTTAAGAAAGCATCTGAGTCAAGAGAAGAGAGTGGTAAAAGAAACCCAGTGCTGAAAGATGGAGAATACCTAGACCACATAAGGAGACCGCTGAACTACTGGGTAAGTAGTTTGCAAGTGAACATAGTGGGTGTCATTTAGACAAATACAAAAAACAAAGGACAAATGACATTTTAAGAACAAATAGTGATGGATCGGCACTTGACATGGACTTTTTTATTACATGAGATAAAACTGGTCCTAGAGGGAAGTGGATTTACAGCTCCGGGACAAGATCAACTATGCTACGCTATGTTTAGACAACTACCAGAAAAAAGTCTGGGAAATTAAAAGTGTTGAATAAGATATCTTTATTAATCCTCTCATGTGTCTTCACCACCAGCAGGGGGCAGCAACGCACCAACAGCGCCGAGTCTCCCGGAAAGGAAGAGAAGAAGAAGCTGTGGCATCGCGATACTTCACTCAGCGTGAGTTTGTTTCTTCTGTGAACGGTCAAGCTGCCGTTTTTAAACTCGGTGTGTTAGCTTAGCATCAGCACAACAGCCGTCCGCGGATCGATACAAGAGAGACTCCAGACCTTCAGTCACCTGTCCGCTACACGTACAGGTAAGAAACACGTGACGTCTGGCAGCAGCGTTAGCTCGCGCTGTTAGCTTCGCCGCTAGCCGCTTAGCCTCTTTGTGTGACCGCATGCTAACATGTGGCTAACGTTAGCTTAGCTTTAGCTCAGTATTATCACGTTTTTCATCATCGCAGACGCGTTTAAGACTCCGGCGCTCACAGGACCGCATGGGTCCTCATCGGTCCGCAGGATCCCGAGAGTCCGCAGAGTGCGGGTTTGACCCGGCCCAGTGCGGGCCCAGTCCCTGTTCAGTCCCGGCCCAGTCCCGGTTCAGTGTCCGCGGGAAACGTTGGGAAGCTGCAGCTCCGTACCGTGAACGTGTGGATGCAGTTTTTAAAAGACGTGTTTTAAAAGGGTTCGAGCTGAATCTGTAAATTAACCCGCCGATGGATCGATCGATCGATCAGCACCAGCTCATTTTGGTCTTTTATTTTACATGGAACCGGATCAGAACGTCTTTATAAATCTGGTTTCCGTGAGGAAGTTCAGCCTCACAGCTTCCTCGTTGCTTGGGGCTTTTATTTTGATAGGTAGATCTATCTAACGGGAAGCGTTGGAGTCAGGTGACCTTTGAATTTGTTTTTCCTCAAGACAAGGTTTTTAAAACCTGCTGAGATCTGATGCGAGATCAGTCAGGTCGCTTCCTGGGGCCAGTGTTTCACCATGATCCAGCCCAGGGGCCTGCACCACGAAGCGAGTTCAACACACCCAGGATATCTTTCAGTTAGCCGGCTTAACTGACCCGAGGATAAGCGGTCCCACGAAGCTGGTTATCAACTCGGCAAACCAGGGTTTCCCAACCCAGCCGGGAGCGCGTTCACATACAAGAGGCGGTGCTAGCAGCAGATGACCAATCACAGACATGAACAGATCCACTGGCAGAAAGACTGAATCTGAACGTTTAGGCTGCTGGAAACTCTGAAAGCTGCTGATCTAAAACAAACAAACAGCCTACGTTCAGATTAAAATTCACTGTTTCAATATCTCTACCTAACTGCTCATAATATTCAGCCTCACATCAGACAAATCAAAACTATTTATTTCAACGGCTGCATCAGACCGTGTGAAACGGACCGGGAGCAAATAAAAAATACGCTATTAAACAACGAGAGCGCCGGTTGGTCAGTAGGCGGCGTTTCATAGAGGAGCAGGTTAGCCGTTAAGCATCAGTTACCATGGCGGGCTACCCCGGTAAGAAGTGAACCACCTTCGTGGTGCTGAAAACCCAGCAGGGTTAACCCCGAAGTTACCTGGATAAGCTCAAATCCTGCTTCGTGATGCAGACCCCTGGTGATCCAGCCTTTCTGAATGTCGGGCAGATATCTGGGTCACGTGGATCTCAGCCCAGAGGTGGGTTTGACGCAGATGAACGGCATCACCTCTCCCAAATATCGTTACCCGAGAAGCGGGTCACTTCCTGATCGCAGAGCGCCCTGTTGATCCGGTGTGCTGTAGGCCTCGTGGGCTGATCAATGCGTACCGTCAGAAAAAACCTTTTCACCTGCAGCGTGTTTACAAAATGATGACGATCACGTGAGAGCGTTTCCTGTCCAACGTGAAGCCTCCTGGTTTTTCTGCCCCTCCAGCAGCCGGTTTACTGATCAGAGAGTCTCTTTATCTGGATCAGGTTCTGAAATCCTGGTCCTGGTGTCTCTGCCTGGTGCCGTCAGGTTCTGATCACATGTTAACGCCAGGCGCAGGGGGGTTCACTGCTGATCACCGATCAATAATGAAGCTGGTTTCTTTCAGACGAACCTCTCCAGTCGTCTCCATGGCACTAAGACGAGGACACATCCGGTACCTGAAGGTGAGTCCTGATCAAGAATGTCCTGCACAGTCAGCTGGTTCCTCTGCCAGGACACGGGTGTTGACGTGTGTGTGTGTATGTGTGTTTCAGGTGTGTGAGGTCCAGACGTCTCAGAGTGATGTCAGAGACGGTCAGCACGCCACCAAAGGAGCCGCTGCAAAGGTGAAAGCTGCTCTCTGATTGGCTGAATCAGCTGTCAGACACATTCAGTCCATCCAGGATTTTTCAGCTCCGTTTCCAAAGACAAATTTAGTCTGAAGTGAAAGTAAAATATCTAAATGTTGAAAATAAAAACTTAAATGATTAAATATTTATTTTGTTCAGATTTAAACCTGACGCCGCACATTTAAACTTTAATTCAATTTTATTTATATAGCGCCAAATCACAACAATAGCTATCTAAGATTGTTTTTCATAAAAGAGCAGGTCTAGACCGTACTCTGATATTTACAGAAGCCCAACAAACCCATCAGGGAGAGAGAGAGAGGGGAGGGAGGCAGCCTACACAATATCCACACAGAGGTACAGACAGTAAAGGTGATGTTGCTATAAACTAAATGAAAAATGGTACAGATATTTACAGTAGTGTTAATGGTAACAATCGTAATGTTAATGATTATAATAACAATAATAACAATAAGACTAGCAACAATAGTCGTTGCAGCAGAGGGTGTCGAGCAGCAGGGGGCAGCAGGTGACCCGCAACCACAGATCCAGACTCCACAGCTCCAGAGCCAGAAAACCTGCAGGAAGTGATTGGAGGAGAGAGGAGAGGGACGAGAAAGCACAAGACTACCAGAAAGGGGAGAAGTTGTGTTAGTAACATGCAATAATGGGATGAGGTTGCATACAGAGGGAGAGAAAGTAGAGGAGAGAGGAGCTTAGTGCATCATGGGAACTCCCCCGGCAGTCTAGGCCTATAGCAGCATAACTAAGGGATGGTTCAGGACTCACCTGAGCCAGCCCTAACTATAAGCTTTATCAAAGAGGAAAGTCTTAAGCCTACTCTTAAATGTGGAGATGGTGTCTGCCTCCTGAACCCAAACTGGAACCTGGTTCCACAGGAGAGGAGCTTGATAGCTGAACGCTCTGGCTCCAAGTCTACTTTTGGAGACTCTAGGAACCACAAGTAACCCTGCATTCTGGGAGCGCAGTGCTCTGGTGGGGTAGTAAGGTACTATGAGCTCTTTAAGATAAGATGGTGCCTGACCATTAAGAGCTTTGTAGGTAAGAAGAATGATTTTAAATTCTATTCTGGATTTTACTGGAAGCCAATGCAAAGAAGCTAAAACAGGAGAAATGTGATCTCTTTTCCTGGTTCCTGTCAGAACACGTGCTGCAGCATTCTGGATCAGCTGAAGAGTCTTAATG
>NW_025742963.1:14256-16564 GCF_021292245.1 Micropterus dolomieu | reverse complement strand
GGAAGAGGAGAAGGAGGAAGAGGAGAAGAGCTCGGTGTCCTCACAGAGGATGGTGCAGGGGTCGGTGTCCTCACAGAGGATGGTGCAGGGGTCGGTGTCCTCACAGAGGATGGTGCAGGGGTCGGTGTCCTCACAGGGGATGGTGCAAGAAGAGGAGAAGAGCTCGGGGTCCTCACAGAGGATGGAGAAGGAGGAGAAGGGCTGGGGGTCCTCCTAGCCACTAAATTGGGCTTTAGTGAGTCAGACTTTGACCCACCAAAACGTGATTTAGTGAACTGAAAGGAGAAAAAGATATAATTTAATGATGCAACACAAACACAATGGTTCATACAAAAGATTAATTGATTAGAAAGAACTCACCATTGACAAACTCAGCGGGGGCCGCAGGAAAGACCTCGGGGTGGCGGCAGACGCTGCAGCACTTGCTGAAGTCGCACCAGGGTCCGAGTCTGAGGCCACAGACTGTGGGGCTTCAGCAGGAGTGGCAGGCTGCTAAAAGAACAGAATTACGACATGTGATGTAACTGCAACAGCGTTATAACACAGATGCGATGCAAGATGAAAATTTATGTGATGTCATTTTGAAAGAGATCACCTTAACGGTGTGAAATCCACAGTTACAGGCCTTGGACCCTCCAAAGAGGGTGCTCTGTCCATGGGCCTGCATGGGGCATTTCTCAATCTGGAACAATCAGAATTATAATTTACAGTCCGTCTGATTGATACTATCTGCACCATGAAATCGAACATTTTTCATCTAGTTAACTGCATGTTAATGACCGTAACAAGTAATGGGTAGAAATTTTGCTATACTTTACCTTCTGGTAGAGGTCATACCACTTCCGTTGCCTTGGGGCTGGTTTATTACCTCCTGAAGGCCAAAGGCCAGTGGTGGCAAATGCCCTCAGCCTCGACATCCACTCGCCATCTCCCATGGCCTTGTGGCTCTTAGGTTTGATGCTCATCTAATAATATGAACGTAATATATTTGCATTCAGATACAGTGACATGGATATATCTACAACCATTAACAGCTGTTACCTCCCTTCTTCAATGCTCCAGATGGGCTAATAACAATGTCAATGGCTCAAATGTCATTGGTAGGTAGCTATTTAACCAGTTAATATTTACAGTAAAACGACAGGTACTGTAAGCACACCCACAATAGCTCTTTTCAACAAGTACAACACTGAATGTGAACATGCTTTGAATAATTCACCGTGACACTGCGGCACATACATACTTGCTCATGTAACTTGTCAGAAGCAAAGATAATATATTACGTTCTGTACAAAATATGTAAGTTACAGCAGCTGTGTTAGCTATATAACGTTGGTTACCTGCCACCGCTGTCTTAAACAGGTAGTAAGCCTACTAAAATATTCTGATACAATGAAACGTTTCTATAACTACTATAGAAACTATTTATATAACGATGAGATGCAATGCATATAATGGGCGTGGCTAATTAAGAAGGGGAATAAAGCATGCATGGCTGTTTAACGTTACACTTATATTAATTTTTTATACCGTTATTACATTTAAATTAGTGATATGCGTTAGCGACTGCTAGCAGTTAACGTTAGCTAACGTCGTGCCTTCATTATAACGTAATGTGACACTCGACAACAAAAGATGGATATATATATATTATAACTAAGCATGTATGTCTATAAAATAAAGACATTTATTACTTACTTCTGACAGAGTTGTTAGAAGCCGTTTCGCCGGCGATGTCAGTCACTGGCGGAGGGACTGGAAAGAAGCGCAGCGATAGGTGACGTCCAATGTCATCCCGCGCAGTGATTGGGCGCCATCCAATGTCACATTGGATATCCCGTTGAGCGATTGGCCTCCGACACCTCCGACATTGGACCTTCAAATGCCAGGATTGGATGACAAGATTGGAGCTTGACAGCCCATTCTGAACCAAGTAGCGCCACAGAGACACTTACCTGTGTCGGCATTCAAAACATCCCGTGTACTCGTCTTCCAGTCTCGGTTCCACGATGCGCAAACGCCGTGTCCTTTGACAGCAATTCACGTGTCCCCTTTATTGGGCCACATCTTACAATCAAATAGATATCTGTCCGGCCTACCTCTAAACACAAAGCATTTTCATTGTTCTGTAGAAGTGCATGCCGACCCATCGACGCAACAGGTTGTCCGGTGGGGAAGGACGCCGACTGGAGACCCGGAGTTGTGGGTTCAAGCGTCGCCTCAGCCATCTGAGGTACGTGATAAAATGTGTCTGTGTGTGTGTTCAACAAAACAAAACTCAAAAACCGTTCGAACCGTCCGAAATCTC
>NW_025742963.1:13988-14236 GCF_021292245.1 Micropterus dolomieu | reverse complement strand
ACAGCCGAGCGCGCTGGCCAATTGCGCCACAGAGACGTGTTTGTTGATAGTTCAAAATATCACGTGTACTCGTTTTCCAATCTCGGTTCCATGATGCTGAAAAGCCGTGTCCTTTGAAAGCAATTCACATATCGCGCCACTCACTCCTAGACTGATTTGTTTTTGTATTAGATGTAAGTTGATTATATTGCCCTAATTTTCATAATTATAAGAGTTTGATGAACTGCAGATGACATGTATGAGAACAC
>NW_025742963.1:0-13968 GCF_021292245.1 Micropterus dolomieu | reverse complement strand
CAATGTCATCCCGCGCAGTGATTGGGCGCCATCCAATGTCACATTGGATATCCCGTTGAGCGATTGGCCTCCGACACCTCCGACATTGGACCTTCAAATGCCAGGATTGGATGACAAGATTGGAGCTTGACAGCCCATTCTGAACCAAGTAGCGCCACAGCCGCCCCTTTAGAGCTCATCATAGCACAGAGACAGCACTGGTGAAAATTACTAACAACCTCCTTATTGCATCAGACAAAGGACTTGTCTCTGTACTGGTTTTATTAGATCTTAGTGCTGCATTTGATACCATTGACCATCAGATCCTATTGCAGAGACTGGAACATTTCATTTTGGGTTCATTTGGGTCTTTGAAAGCATCGTTGTTATGTAAAATAAACTTAAGAGATCATTTGTTGACATGTTTGTATATATATTTTCACAGAACAGTGGGTAGGTACATACAGATAGTCTGTCTATGTTGGCCACATGTGCTAGCTAACTACCAGTGAGAAAAGTGTATATAAATTCCATTTAGCTACATTATGCTTACCAGTAGCTTATCCTTTTGATTTAGTATCTGTAAATACTGTGTACAATTTGAGTTTATTTCCTGTGCTCTCTACAGTGGCAATTCAGAGACCTCTGATATATGTTTTGTTTTTCTTTTTGTCAGTTTTACCCTACTGCCAGTTGCTACATTAAAAGAAAGTCAAGTTGGAACATCTTTGTCAGTGTAGTAATTGGGGATGGAGTTCATCTGCCTGTCAATTCATGCAAGGCGTGTGAAGAGGACAGAACAGTGAGCAGTGAAATAACTCAGTAATTCATCTTTTCTTTCTTTATGTTTTTTTTTAATTTTGTTTTGTTTATTTATTTTATGTATTTATCAAGGGATAGAAACTCTGGTCCTCACACCAACATAGTAGGCAGCGGTAATGCACCTTAACGCTGGCTGCCACCTGCCATAAAACGTAACGAAAAAGAAGAAGAAGGTGTGCAGGTGGAGACACAGGGAGGGAAGAGAACATGAACACAAGGGATCGGGGAGGAGAATTGCAGACTCATAACAGTCTGTAACCCAGCATAAATAGTAGAGTATACAAGAGTTCATTAAAAGTAAATCAGAGATTAAAAGTCATTTCATTTGGATGAACAAGGCAAAATATGGTGATGTGTTTTAGCTAAATAAGTAGCATAGTAAGCTACATAGTACATTCATTGGAAAAGTGAATGGACACTATACCTTCAGTTAGCTAACAAAGTTAATCAAGTGGACTTATACAACGCTTTCAACAAGGAAACGCTGAGGAAAACCAGATAGCGCTCTGAGCTAGCAGGCTGCTCAGAGTTCCTCTGGCCACGTGGGAAAGAGGACGCAGGTACTCTTTTACTTTATTTTCCTGCTCATTAACTGAGTGAAACGACCATTTGGGTTTGGGTCTCAACGTACACGAGCCACGCTCCAGGCCTGCAACGTTGTCTCAAGTGGTTTTGCTGGCTGTATGTGTGAGTGTTATAGTGTGGGCCCACTGATATTTGTTACAGTTAAAGTGCATTTGTGGTGAACTGTGGTGTTATCTTGCCACAGAACTAGTGAATTACCTCAGACCTTGTGTGAAAGGAGGGAAACTTCAAATTTGATTTATTGTATATTGCACCAATTGTTTATTTTGCATTTATTTTATTTAATATTTGTCCAAAGAATAAGATCACTTCTTTAATCATATACCAGAGTGCTGTTTTATTTGAAAGCCAGTTACCATATTTGAGTTTCACATTTTGACTGCAAGAGAAGCTAAGATAGTAGATGCTGGGATTCTGATATTAAGAAACTATATTCTAAAAGAACTCAGGGCCCTGCCCAAACTTACTTTCTAGAGCACATGTGTCAAACTCAAGGCCCGCGGACCGAATCCGGCCCGCCACGTCATTTTAAAGCTTAAAAGATCCATGATTGTCCTAAAATAAAAGTTTATGCTGCTTTAAAGCGTACATAATGAATAAACTACATCTCCCACAATGAATGCAGATTTTGTGACCAGCGAATTGACGGTATCCCGCTTCTAGATTGCGGTCTTTCAACACCCGCGTTTAACTAAGTTTTTTTTAATGGCCGTCTTCTCACGCTGTCATGCCGGACTCACACAACACAGCCTGCAGCAGAGCCGCTGGTAGACTTCTGCATTGTAAACATTTAAAACCTGAAGCACAGTTTGGCTCTGTTTGGGACAGTGAGTTGGACTTTATCGGATCTGCAGAAGTTAACATGAAGATTTGCGCCAAGATTTCTGCCTGATCACAAGTGTTGGTTTCGGTTTGTACCTGGCATGAAGTGCGCAGTGCAGTTAAGTCTGAAGGGGAGCACAGCAGAGTATAGGTCAGGTAGACTTTAAGACATTAAATAATGATGTTAGTCTCATAATATTACGATTTTCTTCTGGATATATAAGAGAACAAAGATATGAGGGAGAGATTCTGAATGTGCAGAAAGTTTTGAACATGAGCAGAAAACTTGCTCCATGAGTTTAGAAATTAATTGAAATTAAATAATTTAGCATCAAGGTAAGAAGGTGCCCAAACAGATAACTTTTCAGTTTTGTTTATAAATCTTTTTGTTTGAATCAAGCAAAATAAATATTTTTTGTACCAATTTATAATCATTTATTATGTAACAACTATAGAGGATAATGAAGAAGGAGCAGGCTACAATATATGTTTATACAGTCTTACAGTTCCAGCTGGCCCTTTGAGGGTAACCAAAATGCTTATGTGGCCCGTGGTGAAAATGAGTTTGAGCTGGATGTCACCATAACAAACATGTTGCTGTGTCAAAGTGGCGGGCAGCGCCCCGTCATCACAAGCCAAAGAAGAAGCAACATTTAGCTTTGAGTTTTCTCAGCAGATCTAAAAGGACAAAAGTCCTTTTCTGCTTTTCAGCCTCACACAGGCAAAACTGCGGACAGGCAGCAGAGATCTAACTTTAGTTTAGAGCGGCTGTTTGGCCCCCAGGCCTCGCAGCAGGAGCCCAACAATATCCACATGGATATAAGAAGCTTCAGTCAGCATGAAGAAATCCCAGCCGTCTTTAAAATCCACATCACATGAATATTTTTCCAGCAGAGCAGGAAACTGATGGTGACTTTGTCACTTTCAGGTCTTCAGAGATCTCCCTGCCGGTTCAGTCCGCATCGGACGGCTCCGACGGCTGCCGCTTTGCTTCTGGCCAGACAGGAAGTGGAAAGACTTCCACCATGGAGGGAGTTTGATGTGAGTAGAGGTGTCGTCCCCAGAGCAGCAGAGAAACTGGGAGCAGAGGCTGGGAGGTTAGGGTGTACTGCCACGCATGTGAGTCCATCCAGGGAAGGAGGTAGTAGTACTCAAAGTACAGACTTCTACTGTGAAGTCTACTGCATCATTAGAAGGCCTCATTTTAAAGCTGCACTAAGTGTTGGTGGCCACCTGGGGGCAGCACTGATCACTGACAGATCCCTTTTGAACTTGATGAAATGACAGACTTGTTAGGAAGCAGCCGGTTTCCACGTGCTGCTGTTCTGGAGCAACATTCTCCTTCATTTTGTGTCGTGTTTGTGGCCCCTGATGGAGGTGAGTCCAGTATTCCTTCTTCTTTGAAGCCTTTCTGCTCTTTAGCTGCTAAATGCTCCGCTGTGTTCACCAGCTGCTCTGCTGCTTCTAGAAAGGAACCTCGGTAGACTTTCTATCAAAGGATGGGTGTTTTTTTTTTATTTATTTTTTATTTTATTTTTATTTTTTTTTATTTTAGAGAAACAGGGACAACGTACTATAAACATTAACCTCAAAGGGGAAGATGCATTGTACCTGGTTTTAGCTCAAGAGCTCATTTTCATCCGTAGTCCCTGGGCAGGCTGATGTTAAGTGTTCATTGCTTCAGCAGCAGGACGGTCACATTAGTCAGCTCAGTCTGCTTCACTCTCACATTTTCTTCTTTCTGCTCACATCTTTTTGTTCTGCTTTCTATTTGGACTCGTTTTGGAGATTTCCATGAAAGGAGATGAAGGAAAAGATGAAAACGAAGTGTTGCATCCAGGTGCATCTTTATTCTGACATTCTAATGTTTAGAGATTTCCATTCCATACTAGATGGCATTAGTATGTTTAAGATGTTTTAAAGGTTTTTAAGGTGGCATTAGTATGTTTAAGATGGTTATAAATTGGTATTCAGAGGTGGAATTAGGATTTTAAAGCAGGGTATGAAGTTAAAAGGTGGTTTTATTGCGGGTTTATAGATGTTTAGATTTTTCTGTCTTTGTGGCCGAGCTGGATCTAGACCGGTCTGGCTCATCCTCCTCTGGGTCCCAGCATCCCGCGCTCCACACCGTGCTGGTCCGACTGCTCCAAGTACAACAAGGAATAATCCTGAAGTCAGCCAATAAAATCACTACTAAAGTAGAAGGTAAACTGAACTCCGGTTTCTGAAACAAAACGTCGGCATCCTCAGTGGGAGCAACACTCCTGTTTCCTTTGGGTATTTGAAGCTCAGAGTTTCGAAATCTGCTCTGAAAATGATGCTGTTAGCCACGCTGATACCAACAGTGATGTGTTCAACACAAACATTCACCTGGATAGAAGTGGACTCCCAGAGAAACTAGCATGATCACCGCCCTCCAGTGGTCACTGTCAGTAACTGCAGCACTACCAATAATCCTGATGTTCACACTGACATTATTCCACATTCACTGCATTATTTTAGCACTAATGTTCGTCAGGCTGATGAGCACGCTCTATATGTGAACACAGAGATTATTAAAGTGCTACAAACACTGAGCTTCTTTCTAAACTGACTGAGATGGACTCCTAGATGTGGCCAACAGGACTCACACTTATTAGGATCAATATGTACTAATTAGTATTGATGAGGTGATGAGGATTAGTGACAGTCCATAACAGTATGAGCACATCTCAACCACCACCAATGTGTGGCGCCACAGACGTTTTATAGAGGAGACTTTAACAATCCTCAATACAACTCTATGGGGAAAGCCTGAAATGCCAAAGATGGCAGTTATCATATACATATGTCAGACAGTTTGGTTTCACTGACGTAAGGGGTCTGCTTAACGAGTTACTTCTTCTATGCATGCGCAGTAGTGATATAAACGGTCGGCTTGAAACGTTTTCAGCGATTTTTATTAGATTTTACTGCTGATTCTACTCATGTTTCTGTCCCAGGGACCAGTTAAAGTGCAGTTCTGGCTCTCTGCCCATTCATTCAGATAGGAGCCTGGTCTTGTTAGTCCAAAATAGCTGCCCGGAGGCTGTTGCCAAGATGGCTGCCGAATGGCATGATTTGCTTATAACGACTTTGGTGGCACCCACCTGGGTAATGCACCGCAGCACTTTTACACTACACTCACATTCACCATTCACACACTGAGCCTCAGTGCTCAAACAGAGGCCAACATTCACACACTCTGTTAGGAGTGTGGTTTTGTGTTCATGTCTTTCCTGTTTTTGGATTCTGTGTTCCTATAGCTTTATTTGATCTTGTCATGTTTAGGTTTTGTAGTCTAGTCCTTTATTCATTCACATGTTTTCTTAGTATCTGTAGTATCTTAGTTCAGTCTGTTTTTCCCTGTTAGTTTATTGGTGTCTCTGTCTTCCCTGCTGTCAATCTGTGTCTCGTTAACACTGATCCCAGTCACCTGTGTTGCTCCCGCCCTGCTCGTTAACCCCTGTGTATAAATGTTTGGTGTTTCTGTTCATTCCCTGTCCGGTCATTGTTGTGTTCAGATGCTCTGCAGTGTGTTATGGTTGCTATTTGTCTTGCCTGCCTGTACTTCTTTTGTTCTGTGGATTAAAGATCATTACTCGTTTCTCTGGATTTTCTGTTTACCTTTTGTTTGGATTCTCTGGATTCAGCCACTACATTGTAAGTGTACTCGCTTTTTGTTGGATTAAACCCTTTGAACTGTACCTGCCTGTTTCCGAGTCTGCATTTGAGTCCACCTACCTCCTGTCTCACCACATACATCACATGACACACTGGGGCAATTCAGGGTTCAGTATCTTGCTAAAGGACACTTCAACATGCAACCTGGAGGAGCCGGAGATTGAACCGCTGGCCTTCCTATTAACAGGCAACCCACTGTACCACCTGACCCACAGCGACCAACGTAGAATGTGTCCAACTTGACAGTGTAATTTTTTATACCTCATGTTTGACTTTCAAGTCAGCTATATTATTAGGGCCTGAGGGACAACCACCCCCCCAACACCTCTTCCAGGAGCAACTTTGTATACCCAGGAGGTATCCCATCCATGTCCTTGGGCAAGATACTGAACCCCAATTTTGCCCCTGGCGGCTATTCTGCTCAGTGTATGAATGTGTGTGACTGGTGAATGCAGATGTAGTGTAAAAGCGCTTTGAGTGGTCGAAAAGACTAGAAAGGCGCTATACAAGTATGGAGCATTTTAGCCAAGCTCAAGCCTGCTTGGCTTCATTCATTGAGCAGAAGCAGGCTACAGGTTAGCAAATATGCGTATTTGTGCTAGTTTCTCCCATTAACAGTCCAGTTCCATCCGGATGACTGTTTGTGTTGAACACATCAGTATAGTTGTTTAATGACGTGGAAAGAAGAGAGTTACCATGGTAACGTTTCTTATGAACAGGCTGAGCTCAGTGTGTTTCCTGTTCAAACTTTACTTCCCTTCCTCTTTCTTCATGGCGCAGCTTCTCTTCTCCGTGTGAAGGTAACGTAACTGACATGTTTGACTCTTTAATGACTCTTTGCTTGTCTTGTTGCTAACTGCTGTTAGATTGTTGCAGTAAAAACAAGTTGTTAAAGTAACTCTGAACTTTGATTAACAAACTAAACTAACAGGAGGAACTCCTCCATGTTGTGGATATTTGGGCTGTAAGCGGTGGAATAAGAGCAGCAGTGAAGTCAATTGGTCCTCAGGAGTTAAACAATAAGTCACTGTGTAGCTCCACTTACTGATGACTGAAGGCAGCTTTTCCTGAAAGAAGCCTGTGGAGGAGGCGGAGACAAGCCGCTGCTCTCCCGCTGTCTGAGCCACTAACTGTGGCTTCGCTCGACCAGACAGCCACTGAAGAACAGCTGTTAGCGTCGGTAATTGCTGTCAGTAGATTTACCTGCAGGACTACTGTGGACAGTCTGGAGGCAGAAGGGGCCTCCCATCTTTCTGAAGGCTCAGTAGCTTCTTCACAGAGACCTTGAACTTCTTTACATCAGTTTGAACTTAAATCTGAATGTAAGTGAATAATCAAATTACAATTAAATTACAATTACAATCATCTTTAATATTTTTCACAGTAGTGAAAAGTAATTAAGTACTCCAGTACTGTACTTATGTACAACCTGGAAGTATTTTCTCTTCATTTTTCTGCTCCTTTCCACTTCTGCTTTGAGCCTGTGGGGATGCTGAGTAACCTCTTGTTTCTAGAAATAAGTGGTGACTCAATTTCCCCAAAAATGTTTTTTCAACTTCAGTCAATTAAGCATGTTTAAGTTCAAAAACTGTTCTTTGGCTGTTCAGATTTTCTTATGTTCAAGGAATCATGATTCCTGTGTCTAAACAATTACGGACTAGGGAAGTCACTAGAAGCAAAACTTTAGTACCAAGTCCATGCCAAAATTCTGAAAACACGACTAGTTTTTCTAGTACCGTACTGTAGGTACTGGGGATCCAACACGTGAAAGATGGCGTCAAGTCCAACGTCAGCTTCACCTCAACTTTTCAAAAAGAAAAACCGCAAGAGACGTGTTTGGAAACCGGGTGAAGTTATTTTAATATTTAACATTTGTCGGTTTTCTTGGCTGTTTACTTAAACAGCTCCGTGTCAAAGCCTGGATTTCTCCCAGTTTTCGGATATGTTGAAGAACTAATGTAGGCAGATGTTTCACAGTTTGATCAACTCAAAATCACCAATGATAATGATGCAGTTTGTTGCGCTAATAGCTGAATGTCTGTCCAATTCACCTGTTGCTGTAGGAGGAGTTAGGCACCGTCTGAAAAGGTCAATACGATCCATTTCAATCATCGATAACTGTTTGTTTTTCAACATAGAAATAGTGACCACCCTGAAACATTACAAACCTGAGAGTTTGTGGGGGGGGGGGATTCATTGACAGCAAACCACTCATCTGTTCAGGACATCCTGTCACAGCTTTAAGTTGTTCTTTGTAAGGTTAAATGTTTTTATTAAAGGAGAGATTTATTATATTGTCCTTTACCGTAGTATTGGGTTGGGTATAGAGAATCGTGGAATTTCACTGGTAGTGGTACCAACTACTAAATTTCTACTAGTTCTACAGTTAATCAACAACAGAGAGGGAGATGGTGAAAAAATAGTTCTCTGCTGCAGAAATGGAGGTGCTTGTGAGGTGGAAGTTAGAAATACAAATTGTTTGATGCAGAGAGTTTAATAGAATATTATTATTTCCAAAAGGGGCTTTAAGCAGACAGGTAAACTTTATCTATTGTTGATCACACCAGACACAACTGTCGGCTAACTCCCACTGCTAACAGCTGGCTGCCAGAAACCTTTGAGTGGTTCTAGCCTACTTTGTATTTGTACCAGGAGGACGCAGTTCCATCAGGTTGGTCTGCCTAATGCAACTGACTTTGTTTCCTGACTTTACTAATTTACACAATCCATATGTGCAGTACGGCTGTGCGATATGGCAAAAATTCGTGAGGGTGGAGTAAGTTATTCTGGAGAAACCCAACACCATGAAAAATACCATCCCAGAGTGAACAACGATACAGTGAGTAATGTAACTAATGGGTTGTGGATTAGCAAAGTGACACCATTTGCTGCTGTAAAGTTAAGAGAGGACGAGACCAGAGCAGAACAGCAGCTCCTGACAGCGACAGTCACAGCTCTCCTGCTGCTAACATTGCAGCTAGCATCATAACAACTGTCTTGTTGAACTGTAAAGTAAGCTAAATGTCCGTGTGCAAGTCATTTAACGTTACGTGACACACACGTCACGGCTGGCACCGCAGGATAGTGTTGTGTGGCCCGTCCATTACTTTTTAATGCAAATTTCTTCCCTGAAACACCAGCACGTGTAGAAGAACCGACCGTGGTGGTCAAACGAACAGCAGGTACAGTGAGGAGAGTACAAGAAGAAGACCTAAGAGTACGGGTGGGTGTGTTAATATGAAGGAGGTCAGTGAGGGACAGAGGCGAGGTTGTGAATGGCCTTGAAGGTCAGAGTCTTGAAATCAATGCGGTATTTAACTGGGAGCAAATGAAGCTGCTGAGGTTTTTTGATTAATAGAAGGGGTTCTGGTGATGATACGAGCAGTAGAGTTGTGAACCAGTTGAAGTTTCTATATGCATTTGAGAGGAAGACCAACAGGAAGAGAATTACAATAATCAATGCGGGAGGTGACCATTGTGTAAACCAGAATGGCTGTACTAGTAGGCGAGAGAGGCTAGCCTTCCTTGTGTTGCTGCAACGTAGCAAACGGGAGGGGGGGTGGGGGTTCATACAGACACTGAAGGGTACCTTTAGCATAAAATCCTTATGCTTTGTCACACAGTCTGAAGGTGTCAGTTGTGACACATTGAGATGAGAATGTGTTGGCATTTGATAAGAACTCAGAAGTTTCACAATGTAACATCATTAAAGCATTATGGCTTTCCTGCAGATCTTCACTGAACCTCACTGTGGACATTTTTGTACCTAAGGTGCTATGTGATGAGTGATTGTGTTCTCAATAGGGACATTTTTGTCCCTAAGTTACCAAAAGGTATAAATAAAAGAAAGGAACCAAAACGGATGAAGTTTGAAACGTCCTTTCCTGATGCCATTACTTAGGAATTGACATGTGATTTTGGGACAGATCTGGCCATGTCCAGTCTATTTACACGCTACTTCCTTTTTCATGGCGAATCATCAGAATTGAACGCCACGCCATGGCCACACTGTTTGATCAATCAAAAAAGCTTTGCAATTTCAAATTGCAAGGCCGTTAAGGTCGTGCTGCCCACATTTGAAGTCGATCGGGTTAAAGCTGTTGGACAAGTTCGTTAAAGTGTGGGAGCTATAAATGAGGGTAGATCAGACAACCTATGCAATATGGACGACTTCCTGTTGGGTTTAGCATATTGCTCCAAGAGACTTAAGTCCTGGCATTGTACACGTGCATACAAAATTTGATAGCTCTAGGTGTATCAGACATCTGGGGTTGCTACTTTGAAATCTTGCAGGGGCTGCTATAGAGACGTTTTTCCAAACACATGCCCTTGAACAGTATCAGACAACAGAGCACACCCATTCTGATGTCTGTGCAAGGTTTTGTGAGATTTCAAGCATCCTAAGCCTCTCAAAATACAGCTTCCTGTTTCGTGGCAAATCATGCGTTGCCATGGCAACACCGTTTGACAGGGATCTGGTGTTTTCTTCGCCTGAACTAATTATGCCTGCATAATAGGTGGATTTGACTATTGAAAGATTGTCCTTGTAGTTGAGAATGTGGTTTTTGTACATTTCTTGGTGCACAACAAGTCCAGTTTTCTTGGAAAGGTGTTCTAAGCGAGGACCTTTTACTTTGAGCTGCCGTGGTTCTTATATAAACCACTGAGCAGAATGGGTGAAGGAAAATAAAATGTTAAAATACAACAGTATTTCCTGCAACATGTTTGTCACATGTTGTCGTGAGTTTACAGACTGTTCTCCCTCATTCAGTAACTAACCTGTTCTTCTTCTTCTGCTGCAGTGTTTTTGCAGGTTGTGGATGTCAGTGTCTGAAGCTGCTCTGAAAACTCTTCTATCAGACTGCAGACCTTCTTTGACACTACCACCAGCTTCTCACTGGCAGCACTGCACTCAGGTCATCCTGACGCTTCTGGATTTGGATTTGAAGGTATGAGGGTGTGACAGCTGTCGGTCAGACGAACACAGACACCATCAGCATCTGTCAGTGTCTGCAGGTGAAGGTAGAAAGTCTCTCTGACCTCATCTGGACGGGACTTTAACAGGTAAGAACCTGACCGGTAACACACTTTGGAAGAAATTCTCTTCATTCTTCCATCTCTGGTATTTACTGTTCTAGATCTGAATATTCATGAATTCATTCACTAATTATTCTCTGATCTGTGAGTTTTTGGCCAAAATTAGGCTTTTCATGTTGAGTTTAGTCCGATTGAATCAGTAGCAGGAAACCAGTTAGATTTGAGTCTGAGCTGACTTCACTGCTGAGACATGTGGGAGAGTCAGAACTGGTCTGAGAGCCTGAGTCCTTTTTATTCTGACTGAAACCTGATCAGCTGGTTTTCTCTCAAAATTACATGAACAACAACCAATCAGAGACATATTCATCCCCATCAGCCTTAGCGGTGTTTTTTTTTTTGGTGTTGTGAGCTGTGCTGCATGGCTAAAGACAACAGCTAGCTTTCATTTCAAGAACTAAAACCTGTTCTAATGAATGAATGAATCTGTCAATTTATTGGCATCCTGCTAACATTTTCCGTTTCGTGGTGCTTTATATAAAGTATTATATAGCTATAAAGTATTTCTGATTCTCATTTAACTCAAAGATGGATCTCTTTATTTGAATGAAGTGTAAGCATTGTGCCACTTCCACAGAGCAGCAAGCAGGAGCTCTGACTGGCCTGACTCAGCCCACAAATACTACAAACGACAAACACAGCTCTGAAACATTTATGTTACTGTTTTCCTTCAGGTAAAATTACTGCCTGACTTTAACAGGGAGACACGATGACGGCAAAGGACCTTTTGAAGACTCTGGAGGATTTAAGTGATGAAGAATTCACAAAGTTCAAATGGTATCTAAAGCAGCCTGACATCCTGGAAGAATGGAAGGGAACCATCAAAGTGTTTAAGCTGAAAAAGGCAGAAAGGCAGGACACTGTGGATCTAATGGTGAACGCCTATAATCTTCATGGAGCTCTGAAGGTGACCAAGAAGGTCTTAGAGGAAATACCCAGGAACGACCTGCTGCAGAAACTGCCAAAAACCAGCTCAGGACCAGAAGGTTAGACTTTTACATTTTGCAGTTAATACGGGCGACATGATAAAATTTGAGGCCTGATCTCATTATGAGAAAAGGTTGAAAGTTATCAATCATTATTGACTGAGAGGACAGAGGCATGATTGCGCTGCTTGATTCTCATTTATTTCCTCCTTGATTTGAGACACTGAGATTAATGTCACTGAGTAATGTGGATGGTTTTATTGTTAGTGTGGTATTTAATGCTTTGAGTAAATAACCAATGAGATGTCCTGATGACATGCAGGTAAGTTTGACATGTTGATGGATTTAAAATAAATAAGTAGTTTCCTGCATCAGAAATGCATCAATGCTATCAAAATGTATGAGCTTTTGTAAATACTGCGGTAACATTTGCTATCAAAATAAAGGACTGCAATAAAGTGTGATAAAAGTTTGCTATGAGATGTTTAGGATCATTCTCATGTGATGGTTTTCTTGCCAGCAGCCAAAACCGTTATCTTGTGTGTGTGTGAAATGCTGCTTTATTTTCAGTTACACAAGGAAGACAAAGTGTAGTTTTTAATCTAAAAACATTAAGTGTATGTAGGTTTCACATTCTCTGTGAGAAGTTTTAACTTCATTATACCTAAGTGAAAGACAGCAGAACCTGATCAGAGTTGGTCGAAGCAGCTTCAGAAAGCAGCTTCAGAGTATCTGCGGGTTTTAAAGTCAGAAACGACATTCAAGCCTAAAGGGGGGCAAATTATTGGGGGGCATTACGAAGATGAGCCTGGTTCATCAAGACACACTAACTGCCAACCCTGATGATCTTTGTTGTGTGTTCATTCAGGAAATCCCGATGCAGATTGTCAGCGTGAACTTAAATCTAAGTTGGAGAAGAAGTTCCAGTGTGTGTTTGAGGGGATTGCTAAAGCAGGAAACCCAACCCTTCTGAACCAGATCTACACAGAGCTCTACATCACAGAGGGAGGGACTGCAGAGGTCAATTATGAACATGAGGTCAGACAGATTGAAACAGCATCCAGGAAACCAGACAGACCAGAAACAACCATCAGACAAGAAGACATCTTTAAAGCCTCACCTGGAAGAGATGAACCAATCAGAACAGTGATGACAAAGGGAGTGGCTGGCATTGGGAAAACAGTCTTAACACAGAAGTTCACTCTGGACTGGGCTGAAGACAAAGCCAACCAGGACATACAGTTCACATTTCCATTCACTTTCAGAGAGCTGAATGTGCTGAAAGAGGAAAAGTACAGCTTGGTGGAACTTGTTCATCACTTCTTTCCTGAAACAAAAGAAGCAGGAATCTACAACTTTGAAGAGTTCCAGGTTGTGTTCATCTTTGACGGTCTGGATGAGTGTCGACTTCCTCTGGACTTCCACAACAATGAGGTCCTGACTGATGTTACAGAGTCCACCTCAGTGGATGTGCTGCTGACAAACCTCATCAGGGGGAAGCTGCTTCCCTCCGCTCGCCTCTGGATAACCACACGACCTGCAGTAGCCAATCAGATCCCTTCTGAGTTTGTTGACATGGTGACAGAGATCAGAGGGTTCACTGACCCACAGAAGGAGGAGTACTTCAGGAAGAGGTTCAGAGATGAGGAGCAGGCCAGCAGAATCATCTCCCACATCAAGACATCACGAAGCCTCCACATCATGTGCCACATCCCAGTCTTCTGCTGGATCACTGCTACAGTTCTGGAGGAGGTGTTGAAGACCAGAGAGGGAGGAGAGCTGCCCAAGACCCTGACTGAGATGTACATCCACTTCCTGGTGGTTCAGACAAAAGTGAAGAACGTCAAGTATGATGGAGGCTCTGAGACAGATCCACACTGGAGTCCAGAGAGCAGGAAGATGATTGAGTCTCTGGGAAAACTGGCTTTTGAGCAGCTGCAGAAAGGCAACCTGATCTTCTATGAATCAGACCTGACAGAGTGTGGCATCGATATCAGAGCAGCCTCAGTGTACTCAGGAGTGTTCACACAGATCTTTA
>NW_025742962.1:0-3062 GCF_021292245.1 Micropterus dolomieu | reverse complement strand
CATGTGTAGGCGTAGCGTGTATGTGTTTAGTGGCTGAAGAAACGGAGCTCCAGCTTCACCGGTGTTGTGCAGAGTCGTCCGCACCGCGCAGGACTTCGTCGATGAACCACACAAAGAATATGTTATCATTTTAAAATACCCAGCTACCTGAAATAGACCCGCCAGGAACCGAGACGTGCACGCTAAACTCTGCACAAGACTTTTTTCTAGTAAGCTGTTCCTACAAATATCCAGGGGCGGATCGGCCATCTGATAATTCTGGCAAATGCCAGAGGGGCCCGACCATTTGTTTTTGGGGGTGGTCAGATTGATAATGATATCAGTGTTTCCCACACATACGCTGTACTTGGGCGGCCGCTCAGGTAGCCCAAGTAGGCCTGCCTATTTGGCGATCTATTTAAGCATTTTGCAGAGAAACACTGAGAGAGATGACATGAACTAGGATGTTGCTAGAACCAGAAGGCTACAACCAGAGGCCCCTGGTCTGATCAGTGCTGTGAGGAAGGATGCTGCTGTAGGCCTGGCAGAGACCGGGAGGAGGGGGGTAGAGCTAGGAAGGAAACAGGGACACACAAATGTTCACTTTGTAATTAACTCTGCAGTAGACAAAGACAGTAACAGCAGACAAACAGACAGAGCACACAGACTCTACAACATGCTCAGATGCTCAGAAAGCTGTTGTTCTGACTGTATGTGTAAATTTGTTATAAACGTGCTCTAATAAACTGTTGAGCTTTGTGTGCCAGTCACATTAAATGTTACAGATCTGTGACATACGCTCGTCCTACTGCTTATATTATTTCACCGCCTGCACACAAAGTAGTGAACATGTGTTTGTGAGTGGGGATGTGTGGTGACGTGGGCTGGTTCTTCTCCCAGTCCGACCCTGCAAATATCTCCGCCATCGATACTGTAAAATCAAGATCACTGAAACCAGTTTAACACATTGATCGCCTCAACGTTAACTTACATCTACTGGACTCCAAATGTACATTAGACTGAATGCAGCGTTGGACACAATATTTTGTCCTTGTAATCCACGTTTCCACTGCATGGATAGCCTTTGGATGTTGCAGGAAATCGTTCCAGTCGCCCTCCTTAAAGGGCAAATTATTATCCTGACAGTCTAATAATGCATTTAAACAAAACTTTTCATACACAGAAAGCGATAACAGCAGCCTGCTGCTCCTACCAGGCTGGACATGCAGTCTGCCAAATATGTTTCCCCTCCATAACGCACAGATGATGGCCTACCATCAAGTATTTAATGTTGTGTATTCTTCACATCAGGACTAATAACAGGGTGAATATGGAGGCATTTGTTGTTTCCCAGCTAAAGTTATAGTGGGATACAAAATAGAAACTGGGATCAATTTCTCGTACACTAGAGCTTCTACTGTTCATTAAGCTCTACCAAGAAGTGTTGCATCAAAGAATGGAACTTGATCTAAAGTTAACAGGAAGGTTTTTTGTGCTATAACTAAGTTACTGAAAAGATCCTGAAACTAAGAACTGTGAGTTACTGAAACATACTGAAACATCACATTATACACTAAAGACATTTAGAAAACTTGAACTTTGCCTTTGTCTCTTTGGTCCCGGACTGAATGGGCCCCTCTGACAAAACAACTGGTCCCAGCCCGGCCCCCTCAATAAAACTGGTCCAGAACTGATTTTAAACTCACTGGTTTACAAAGAAAAGAACAAATGTGATCAAATGGCAGCTTGTGATGCACCTGTGTTTAGAGTCCTCATCACCTTTTACACACATGGCATCATTTCAAATCAAAAAGCTGAACTGATCGACTTTATTAGTGTTTGTTTGGCTTCTGGTTCTCACTGACTGCAGCTTTGACTTCAGTTTGTCCTCCTTTATTTACACTTCAAAGAAGTGAGAACATGATTATACAACAGTTTAAGGATTTTAGGACACTGTAGTTTGATTACTGTCAGTCAGCTGGTTTTAACCAGTCAAAGAAACATTGAACAGAATTTGAGTTGGAGAAATATGGAGCCAAGAAGTATTTTACAACTAAAAACTTTAATGTCTTCAGACAGGAGCAGGTTTTAACCGAGGCTTCGCTGTAAATGAGGAAACAAAATTCCACAGAGCTGCTCCCCTTCCTGTAGTGAGTCACAGCTTGATAACCCTTCCTCTTCCTCCTGAGGAAGTGAAACTCAGACAGTCGTTGAGCCACTGAGAGGTGAAATGGCGCAGAAAGGAGTTCAGCTGGACCGAGCAAAATTCTGCTGTTCGATCTGTCTGGATCTGCTGAAGGATCCGGTGGCTATTCCCTGTGGACACAGCTACTGCATGAACTGTATTAAAAGCTTCTGGGATGTAGAGGATGAGAAGAAAATCCACAGCTGCCCTCGGTGTAGGCAGACCTTCACACCGAGGCCTGTCCTGCTGAAAAACACCATGTTAGCAGATTTAGTGGAGGAACTGAAGAAGACTGGACTCCAAGCTGCTCCTGCTGATCACTGCTATGCTGGACCTGAAGATGTGGCCTGTGATGTCTGCACTGGGAGAAAACTGAAAGCCCTCAAGTCCTGTCTGTTCTGTCTGGCCTCTTACTGTGAGAAACACCTGCAGCCTCATTATGATGTGGCTCCGTTAAAGAAACACAAGCTGGTGGAGCCCTCCAAGAAGCTCCAGGAGAACATCTGCTCTCGTCACGATGAGGTGATGAAGATGTTCTGCCGTACTGATCAGCAGTGTATCTGTTATCTCTGCCCTGTGGATGAACATAAAGGCCACGACACAGTCTCAGCTGCAGCAGAAAGGACCGAGAGGCAGAGAGAGCTCGAGGTGAGTCGACAAAACATCCAGCAGAGAATCCAGGACAGACAGAAAGATGTGAAGGTGCTTCAGCAGGAGGTGGAGGCTATCAATGGCTCTGCTGATAAAGCAGCGGAGGACAGTGAGAAGATCTTCACCGAGCTGATCCGTCTGATGGAGAAAAGAAGGTCTGATGTGAAGCGGCAGCTCAGATCCCAGCAGGACACTGAAGTGAGTCGAGTCAAAGAGCTTCAGGAGAAGCTGGAGCAGGAGATCACTG
>NW_025742961.1:4737-6969 GCF_021292245.1 Micropterus dolomieu | reverse complement strand
CTCTTGCTCCAGGCCATGTTACCAAGCTGGTCGGTAACATGTAGCCTACAGCTGAATCGAAGCTGTTTATCTTCTTTTCGCTGACCCACCTTTCTGCTACTGATTGACATTTAATTACTTTCATACCAGAACATAAAAAATAACCTGAACAGAGATATAGGTGTTAAAATGACTGCATATCAAACAATAACAGGTGATATAGAAATAACAGTAAAAACTAATACATGTTTAACTACAACACAGCACTAGCACATTAAAGTGCCTGACAGCAAGTTCATCAAGCTAAATGTCCCATATATTATCATAAAATAATTCAAATAATAAAACATTTATCAGTTCTCAGTGTAAATGACCTGTAATGATATGAGCTGTAACTACACTGTGGTCTCTTATTTGTTTGGTTTGTTGACGGTGGCGTAGAGGTCGCTGGGATCAGCTGAGGCTCCAGCAGAAGAAGAGGAAGCTTTCACGCTGCTGTAGGTCACTGCATCATCTTCATCATCACCATCTTTACCCAGAACCTGGAAAAGAGACAAACAGCACAACACAGAAATTACACAACATTAAATGAGAGAAGTGTTTTCATTCACTGCCATCATCACTAGAACCAATCAGACAGCTTACCCGGCCTTTACTGTTGGTCTTCCTGGTGTAGCTGATGGAGGCGTAGGAAACACCATCTTCAGGATCAGCCTACACAGAGAAGACAACATAATGGCTGCTCAGTAACATGTGGACTTGATTGTGACTTCCATGTGGTCAAACACTGGCTCTGTGAAGGCTGTTTAGATTTGGATGACTCTGTCAGAGAGCAGCTGATTCAGCTCTGTCATAACTGTAGAAACATTTGATTACTCAGCCGTAAAACTCACAGTGTTTTCATCCATCTGGGTTTTTTTTCCTGAAGAGACAAAAGAGAGTCGACTTTAGCTTCAACAATAAAAATCCAGGTTCATCAAAGCTTCTTGTTTATAATATCTGTGGTTGCTCTCACCTTTAGTTTTCTTCCATCTGAGTGCAACAACAATAACAACAGTTATTAAGAGAGCTGCAACTGCAACAAACCACAACCAACCTGGAAAGACAATAAAACAGGACATCTTATTGGCTTATTCTTTAAACTTATTGAGTGTGTTGTTGGAGGGAAAACATATGACATCATAAAACCAATGTATTCCAACTGCAAAAACCCAATCCACCAACACGTTCTCATCTCAGTGAGTCATTACCGATGCTTTCAGACAGCGTGACAAAGCTTAATTATTTGATGCTAAATGTACCCTTCAGCGTCCATATACAACGCCACCGTTTGCTATGTCACAGCAACACAAAGGCGGCTAACCCTACAGCTGTGCACATTGCGGCCGATGTGCACAGCTGTAGGCGGCAGCGCCACAGCGACCACTGTGTCAACTTTTGCCGGCCAAGAAGGCTAACTTCCAGCTTAGCCCTCTGCTAACCTGAATGGGGGTAAATTTGTATACGTGCGGCTGTTGTAGACTTTTAAAATGTTGTTGACAGGATTGGATCACATTCTGATAGTGAAACGAGTCACTTCGCTGGATTGTGAGGGTCAAATATATTGATCCACTGTGTTACAGCCGCTGGTTTGGCCGCTAGTAAAATTTACTCCAAAGCACGGGTCACTTCTGATCAGCTCGGCGGCATTACAAGGCTACCCAGCCGACCAATGACAGTGCTTACTGTCCGTGTCGCCTCGACGTGTAGTTACATTTTTGAGGAGATGCACGTCAGGCTACAGAGTAGGCAACGGCGTACAGGGCTACGCAAAGGCTACACTGCCGATTTGATGCAGAAGTATAAATTGCACTTTAGCTGGTCGACATGCATAAAGTCAGTGGTTTAGGCTCAAACATTTCTGATGGTTATGGTAAGGGTAGGGGGCTTCAGGGGCCCGTCAACACCTTTAACTTGAACGTAGCTATCTAGCTAGCACTTCCAGTATGTACGAGATGCCCCAGAGCGTCTCATTCAGATCCGGATATCAGGGAGCTACTCATAGAAACGCACCCGGAGCGTCTCCCAAATAACTATGCTTTGACACTTTTTCTGAAAGCGTCGGTATTGGACGCCATGAGATGAGAACGGGCTCAAATAATCTAGAAAAATCTGGAACACCTGGCCTCACACTGCATGACACACAGATTAAATGCCTTCTATTTGCAGATGACTTCATCCTTCTATCCCCAACATAAATAAGGACTCCAGCAG
>NW_025742961.1:3598-4717 GCF_021292245.1 Micropterus dolomieu | reverse complement strand
CAGCAGCTAAATATCCTGCATGAATTCTGTCTCACCTGGGCCCTGACAGTAAACCTCAAAAAAAAGATCATGGTCTTCCAAAAACGATACAGACATCAAGGAAACAAGCAAAAATCATATTTAGACACAACATCTATAAAATTACACATATCTGGGCTCATGAGCACAACAGGAAACTTCAACATGGCTGTGAAAGATCTGTGGGACAAAGCAAGGAGAGCTTTCTATGCCATCTGAAGAAATATAAAAAATTATATTCAATTCAATTCAATTTTATTTATATAGTGCCAAATCACAACAACAGTTATCTCACAGCGCTTTTCATAAAAGAGCAGGTCTAGACCGTACTCTGTGATGATATTTACAGAAGCCCAACAGTTCCCACCAAGAGCAGCACTAGGCGACAGAGGCAAGGAAAAACTTCCTTTTAAGAGGCAGAAACCTCGAGCAGAACCATGGCTCAGGGTGGGCGGCCATCTGCCTCCACCGGTTGGGGTGAAGGAGAGAGAGAGAGAGAGAGAGAGAGAGAGAGAGAGAGAGAGAGAAGGCAGGAGAGGAACAGAGAGAAAAAGAGAGGGATGGAAGGAGAGAGAGAGGGGAGGGAGGCAGCCTACACAATATACACACAGAGGTACAGACAGTAAAGGTGATGTTGCTATAGACTAAATGAAAAAATGGTACAGATATTTATAGTAATGTTAATGGGAACAAAGCGTAATGTTAATGATTATAATAATAATAACAATAAGACTAGCAACAATAGTTGTTGCAGCAGAGGGTGTCGAGCAGGAACACGGGGGGCAGCAGGTGACCTGCAACCACAGATCCAGAATCCACAGCTCCAGAGCCAGAAAACCTGCAGGAAGTGATAGGAGGAGAGACGAGAGAGACGAGAAAACACAAGACTACCAGAAAGGGGAGAAGTTGTGTTAGTAACATGCAATAATGGGATGAGGTTGCATACAGAGGGAGAGGAAGTAGAGGAGAGAGGAGCTCAGTGCATCATGGGAAATCCCCCGGCAGTCTAGGCCTATAGCAGCATAACTAAGGGATGGTTCAGGACTCACCTGAGCCAGCCCTAACTATAAGCTTTATCAAAGAGGAAAGTCTTAAGCCTAC
>NW_025742961.1:0-3578 GCF_021292245.1 Micropterus dolomieu | reverse complement strand
ATGTGGTCAAACACTGGCTCTGTGAAGGCTGTTTAGATTTGGATGACTCTGTCAGAGAGCAGCTGATTCAGCTCTGTCATAACTGTAGAAACATTTGATTACTCAGCCGTAAAACTCACAGTGTTTTCATCCATCTGGGTTTTTTTCCCTGAAGAGACAAAAGAGAGTCGACTTTAGCTTCAACAATAAAAATCCAGGTTCATCAAAACTTCTTGTTTATAATATCTGTGGTTGCTCTCACCTTTAGTTTTCTTCCATCTGAGTGCAACAACAATAACAACAGTTATTAAGAGTGCTGCAACTGCAACAAACCACAACCAACCTGGGAAGACAATAAAACAGGACATCTTATTGGCTTATTCTTTAAACTTATTGAGTGTGTTGTTGGAGGGAAAACATATGACATCATAAAACCAATGCATTCCAACTGCAAAAACCCAATCCACGAACACGTTCTCATCTCAGTGCGTCATTACCGATGCTTTCAGACAGCGTGACAAAGCTTAATTATTTGATGCTATATATATATATTGATCCACCGTGTTACAGCCGCTGGTTTGGCCGCTAGTAAAATTTACTCCAAAGCACGGGTCACTTCCGATCAGCTCGGCGGCATTACGAGGCTACCCAGCCGACCAATGACAGTGCTTACGGTCCGTGTCGCCTCGACATGTAGTTACATTTTTGGGTAGGTGCACGTCAGGCTACAGAGTAGGCAGAGTAAGCTGGTCGACATGCATAAAGTCAGTGACTTAGGTTTAGGCTCAAACATTTCTGATGGTTATGGTAAGGGTAGGGGGCTTCAGGGGCCCGTCAACACCTTTAACTTGAACGTAGCTATCTAGCTAGCACTTCTAGTATGTACGAGATGCCCCAGAGCGTCTCATACAGATCCGGATATCAGGGAGCTACTCATAGAAACGCACCCGGAGCGTCTCCCAAATAACTATGCTTTGTCACTTTTTCTGAAAGCGTCGGTATTGGACGCCCTGAGATGAGAACGGGCTCAAATAATCTAGAAAAATCTGCAACACCTGGCCTCACACTGCATGACACACAGATTAAATGCCTTCTATTTGCAGATGACTTCATCCTTCTATCCCCAACATAAATAAGGACTCCAGCAGCAGCTAAATATCCTGCATGAATTCTGTCTCACCTGGGCCCTGACAGTAAACCTCAAAAAAAAGATCATGGTCTTCCAAAAACGATACAGACATCAAGAAAACAAGCACAAATTATATTTAGACACAACATCTATAAAATTACACATATCTGGGCTCATGAGCACAACAGGAAACTTCAACATGGCTGTGAAAGATCTGTGGGACAAAGCAAGGAGAGCTTTCTATGCCATCTGAAGAAATATAAAACATGATATACCAATAAAGATCTGGCTAAAGATTTTCAAATCGGTCCTGGAACCAACTTCCCTTTATGGGAGGTAAATATGGGGTCCACTCAGGTCTAGGTTTGTAAAATGGGAGAAACACCCAACTGAATCTTTTCATACAGAATTCTGTAAGAGCATTTTGTATGTAGACAGAAAAAAACCCCAAACAACGTCGGCAGAGCAGAACTAGGCCAATACTCACTGATCCAAATCCAATAAAGAGCTACCAAATTCTACAATCACGTACAGACTCAGTGATCAGAACCTGGCCATCGAGACGGGCCGCCAGAGACAAACCTGGCTTCCTAGAGAGGAAAGGATCTGCTCACTTTGTACATCACAGGAAATAGAAAATGAACAACACTTCCTCACAACATGTGAAAAACACAAAGATCTAAGAGAAAACTACAAATTACTGAAACCTATAAAGGAAAACTTCCATACCTACTAGGTGAAACACAAAGATGTGAAATAATTGCAGCTAAATATACACGTACATGTCAAAACCTGAAGACAACCAGAGGAACACAAATATGAAACCATCATACCGTTACTATGGCGACAATGTTATTATTGTTATGGTTCTTTGTTTGTTTTCTTTTACTGTTGCTTTGGTAATATGAACATTATTCTTTCATGCCAATCAAGCCACTTTGAAAATTGAAATTTGAAAATTGAGAGAGAGAGAATCAATAATGAATTTAGGGCTGTCCCCAACTAACGATTGACATGGTCCAATCAGAATTGTCAAGTCTTGCCCAAAGTCGACTGATAGTGGAATCAGTGTGTGTTTGTGCACGGCGATTGTGGGGGATTGCAGCCTCTATCATCATTAGTCAGTGTAACTTACATTGTACATTTAACGTTACAGATAAACTGAGGCTTGCTGTTGATCATTTCCTCTCAGCTCTGCTCGCCGGCCTTTCACCGGTCTTATGCAGAGTTTTTCATGCGTGCCGTGCGGCCTACAAATGCATGCACGTTGCGGTTCCTTACGGGTCTATTTCAAGTACTATTTAAAAATAATATAATATTCTTTCCCCGCGACCCTGTACGCAGGATAAGCGGTTGACGATGGATGGATAATATTCTTTGTGAGGTTTATCAATAGTGATAAATGATCCGAAAGTCCCGCGAGGTGCGGA
This sequence comes from Micropterus dolomieu, assembly GCF_021292245.1. Classification (NCBI taxonomy): domain Eukaryota; kingdom Metazoa; phylum Chordata; class Actinopteri; order Centrarchiformes; family Centrarchidae; genus Micropterus; species Micropterus dolomieu. The sequence goes on along the minus strand of NW_025742961.1, from coordinate 1,040 downwards.
CAACTTGGCACAATAGCGGGGACGCAGGGGCTCCATCTCTCTGCCACTACCGCAGAGCTAGACTGTATATTAACTTACTGGGAGAAAACTGGTAGTTCTATGTAAAAACAGACATTGAGCACCCCCATATCGCCAAAATGCCATGATCCTCATTTTGATGCGAAGTTTCGACTGTGAGATTGACAGTTGAATCAGACTCCGCCCATCGAAGCATCAAACCTTTGACTATGTGGGGTCAGCCCTAAATAAATTAATGAATAATAATTTCTTAATCACTTCTATATTTTACTATGATGAATGGCCAGTTTTGTCTTTTCTAAAAATGTGACCTAATTAAAGAAGCTTTTATCTTTTGCCATAAAAAACACCAAAAACTAAACCTGTACAACAAACAAAAAAAACATGAATAAAATAATGAAGTTCAGTACAGGAAGAGAAAGAGGCTGACAGGAAGACAGAGAGACTCCAGAGAAAGATGAGTTACTACCTTGTAGTTTTGTTGAAGCATCATTGGTTGTTGTTGTGGCTGTAACTGATTTGGTGCTGTTTTCAGTTGTTGCTGGTTTAGTTGTTGTTGCTGGTTTAGTTGTTGTTGTTGGTTTAGTTGTTGTTGCTCGTTTAGTTGTTGTTGCTCGTTTAGTTGTTGTTGTTGTTGCTCGTTTAGTTGTTGCTGGTTTAGTTGTTGTTGCTGGTTTAGTTGTTGTTGCTCGTTTAGTTGTTGTTGCTCGTTTAGTTGTTGTTGTTGTTGCTCGTTTAGTTGTTGCTGGTTTAGTTGTTGTTGTTGTTGTTGCTGGTTTAGTTGTTGTTGTTGTTGCTGGTTTAGATGTCAGAGATATTGCGAGAGAAAGAAAACAAGAGTAAAGTTCATCACTGTGAAAAGTCATCAAATAAACAAATGTTTTGGTGGTTTTAATCATCTTGAACAGGGGTGTGTTTCCCAAAAGCATCGTTGCTGACTGCGGTAGCAACTTCCTTGGTTGGAACTTTGCAGTTGCGACGCAACTGTTTCCTAAAACCCTAGTTGGAACTACGGAGGTAAC
>NW_025742960.1:7117-12367 GCF_021292245.1 Micropterus dolomieu | reverse complement strand
CTACTGAATATACAAATGAACAAAATGCTGTTTCTGGTGGTCCAGTGTGCTAAAAACAAAGTCACAACAGTCTCATTCAACTAACAAGACAAGACACTATTAAAACAAAAATTAGAGATGGCATTTGTTTAATGCTGCAGTCCTACATTCATTAAATTATTAAACCAAGCAGCCACCATCACCAATGTAAACACGCGGCCCTCTGTCATCTCGCTGGAGGCTTGCGCTGTGACAGAAAATGGTGCTTCGGGACACTGATGATGCAGGTCTGTGTACAGATGTACCCACCGTAGTGCCTGGTCCTTTTGATGAGGTACATAAATGTGCCTATTGAGCAGCTTGGTTCAGATGAAATTTAATAAGCTGATCCATGCTTGAGTGTTGCACTGAGAGAAGCCGACTGTACTGCTCAGAAAGAACAGAAGAAGAAAAGTGTTGCAAGGGAACGTAAAAGTAGTCCTCTTGTGAGCCTTCGGAGCCACCGTAAATATGAGCCCCTCAACAGTGTAAACACACTATTTACTATCCATCCATCCATCCATCCATCTTCATCCGCTTATCGTCGCAGGGGGAGCAGCTCCAGCAGGGAACCTCAAACTTCTCTCTCCCGAGCCACATTAAAAAACTTTGACTGGGGGATCCCGAGGCGGACCCAAGCCAGTGTGGAGATATAATCTCTCCACCTAGTCCTGGGTCTTCCCCGAGGCCTCCTCCCAGCTGGACGTGCCTGGAACACCTCCCTAGGGAGGCTTCCGGGAGGCATCCTCCCTGATGCCCAAACCACCTCAACTGGCTCCTTTCAATGCAAAGGAGCAGCGGCTCTACTCTGAGCTCCTCGCGGATGGCCGAGCTTCTCACCCTAGACACCAGCCACCCGCCTGAGGAAACCCATTTTGGCCGCTTGTACCCGCGATCTCGTTCTTTCGGTCATGACCCAGCCTTCATGACCATAGGTGAAGGTAGAAGCGAAAATCGACCGGTAGATCGAGAGCTTTGCCTTATGGCTCAGCTCTCTTTTCGCCAACTATTTACTTTAAAAATGTAAAAATAAATATCACAATATCTGTCAAAATGTACCCACTGTCATTTTTTTGGTATATGGTTCAGATTTACTTTATAAAGCTGAACTAATTAAACTATTTTTTCTGCAAGAGCTTATAACAATATTTTGTTTCCTTCCAGGTCACTCTCAGTTAATTGGTTCTCCTCGGCCAATAGTGGCAAAAGTTGGCGATGACGTCATCTTGCCATTTCATCTGCAGCCTGCAGTGGATGTTGCTGCCAAGACTTTTGAATGGGCAAGACCAGACCTGAACCCCAGATTTGTTTATGTGTGGCGTGCTGGTCAGGACATTGTAAAAATAAAAAATCCTTCCTACAAAGGAAGAACAACTCTGTTCACTGATGAACTGAAGCACGGAAACATTTCACTGAAACTCTCCAAAGTGAAACTTTCTGATGAGGGGAGATACAAATGTTACATTCCAGATATGAACACAGACGCCTCCATTGAGCTTGTTGTTGGTGAGTAGATACATGATGTATGTGTAGTGCAGTTTGGTGTGTAGTCTGTGCAGCGTATCCAGTGAATAACTGAGGTAGGATCAAAACAGCTTTCAGCCATTCATGTTGGGACATGAAGAGTTCACAGCTATCAAACACCAGTTTAACGGTTACATGTTTTTTAGAACAGCAGAACTTAACATGTTCTGGGAGGAAATATTTTCCCTGTTTCTTAAGGTAGTTTATATAAATATATAATATATAATACATACAGTCATAAAATAGACACAATGTGATGTGACTAACTTTATGAAAGACTTTCAAATAGATGTTAGCTGATCCTTCATTAAGCCCTGCACCCCAATCTTACAGCTGTCAGGCTTTAGATCTACTGTCATAGAGTATTGATGTGGTTTACAAGAATGATGGAAGCAGATTTATTGTTCAAAATTAATATGCGAAACAACTTGTCCTTAATTTTTCTTTATTTTTTTATTTAAATCAAAGATTTAAAGAACTTGTAAAAAACGTGTTGTGCCTGGCCAGATCTCACAGTTCTTCTCTTGTGTTTTTGGAAAGACATGGGCCTCCAAAATCTTGACACATAGTGACTCTCACTACAACCCCATTTACAGTGGGACATTAAGCTAAACGCAACCATCAGAATGTAACAAGAGGAATGAGGTTCATCTTCACAATGTCAATACTAACATGCTGACGTTTAGCATGGTTTATATTTGACCTTGTTGTAGTTTAATGTGTTAACATGTTAACAGTTGATCATTTGGACCAAACAAAGTGCAGCTGAGGCTGGAATCTCATTAGTTTTGTAAATATTTACCAAAGTATTGGACACAATGAAATGTTGTAGATTTACATTTATACATCTCTTTTAATTATTAATGCAGTCTTTGTAAAACTGACCTGTATTTTAATTGTTCCTCTTGTTCAACATCAGGGGCTGTCTCCTCACCTGTCATCAGTTTAGCAGGGATTGACAGAGACAAAGGGGGAGTGGTGTTACAGTGTGAGTCTGCAGGCTGGTATCCAGAGCCTGAGGTGTTCTGGCTGGACGGTGAGGGAAACCTCCTCTCTGCTGGACCTACAGAGACATTCAGAGGTCCTGATGACCTCTATACTGTCAGCAGCAGAGTGACTGTGGAGAAGAGACACAGCAACAGCTTCACCTGTAGAGTCCAACAGAAGGACATCAACCAGACCAGAGACACTCACATCCAGGTTCCAGGTAGAAATGATTGATGATGTGATCAATGTTTTAGTTTCAAATAGCTGAAGTCTAGTGTTCAATAAACACCATGTTATTTTGTGTTTTATCGTTTCAGATGATTTCTTTGAGGTCCAGTCCAGTTTGTCCCCCATCACGGTTGGATTGGCTGTTTGTTTGGTTGCTTGCATCATGATCATTTTGTTACTTATCTTTTCTGTGTGGAAATGGAGACAGAACATAATCAGTGAGTACCAAATTATTTGCAGATTAATGGGACATATTGATATGATTTGTGGGTGGCAATGGAGCAGTGGATAAGACACATGCCTTTGGTGTGAGAAACCCTGGTTTGATTCACCATTGAGTCCCTGAACAAGACACTTGACCCGTCCTTGCTCTAGAGGTGTGCGACCTCTGTCGTATATAGCGATTGAATGTCGCTTTGCATAAATGTAGTTGTGTAAATTTAATTTGATCAAAATATCAGTAGTTTTTAAATGTGGGTTTTTTTTCCATTTAATTCTTATTTTAGACTCAAATGTCTCATATGCTGTGATGCAAGAACATGTCTTTAATACTTTAATTCTACTGCCTGTATTTTCACACAGACTGCAAGAGAAGCCACAGGGATGAAACTGATGAAGGAGAACAGAATGACCGCTTTAAAAGTAACAAAACTGAAGTTCAGGTTAACACTGAAGCAGAAAGAGAGCAGCTCATGACAGATGAAACAGTGCCAACGAAGGATTTGAAGAACAGAAAAGGGGAAAGGGAGAAAACACATGTAAATTCACAACTTATTTCTGCTGCCCCTCAGTGGCTAAAGATGCAAAAGAGCAGTGACTTGGCTCCATCCAACTGGAAAATTGCTGCTTTTCTTCAACATGAATAGTTTATAAAATGCTGCACATGTCAGACCATATAGAGTCTTATTGTTTATCTTCTCACATACTTTAATAAGAGAAAATGTCTCTCATCTTCTGTCTTTATCATCTCTCTCCTCAGGTCGAGCTCAAACAGGAGAAGCAGAGGAGTGAGGACGACAAGAAGCAGCTACAAAAGCAGCTGGCGACCAAGACAAAAGAGGTTCATCTGTCATTGATATTGATTTGTTTCCACAAACCTATTTGTTTGTTTTTAGTTTGAAATCATACAGTTTATTTTTATTTTATTTTATCTGGTCAGAGGGAAGAGAACAGAAAAGGTGTGCTTAAATACTTTGTTTGCTAAAATCAGGTGTGTTTGAGGCGAAGTCTTTGTTCCTGAACCGAGTTATTAAACTTCAATAATTGTAGTATTTGATGAACAAATAATTCTTGTTGAATTTATTCAACTTTCAGTTCATTTGCACAATTTTATTTGTTTTTTGGGGAGATGGGGACTGGACGCAAACACAGATGAAACAGACTTTCATTGCAAAGCTGAGCTGACATGCATGAGGATGGCAGGTCTGGGGAGGTTAGAGAAAGAATATGTTCTGATAGAGAGAGTAATGCAGAGGGCTGGGGAGGCGAGTGTGGCTGAAGAGACGGACAGGGGAGGAAACTCAGACAAGATGTGAAGCTTTTTAATCCACCACATGTATAAAGTAGCTTCTGATTATTTCAGGCTTATTCTTCACAACACTGATATGTTTATGTTTTCAGTTACCAGTAACTTTATTTATACCAATCGAACAGAACATACTAGTCTCCCTGAACAACTGACAGGTGTTCCTGAAAAATGTACATCAAGACAGTTTAAATATGTGCATGGCAACAGTTTGCTTCAAAAAAAAATATTACTCATCATGTTTTTGTTCACCTCTCTACTTCCTCGCAGAATGATGAAAAGTTTCATGCTGAACAGCAGAGGTTTCTTTCACCTTAATCTTTCAGTTTCTGTTGAGATGTCTCCAGATTTGCTCATGTTAACGGTCAGACTGTCGCTTCCTGCAATAAAACACTACTGATTAATCAACATCTGTCTGTCTGTTAGAATGAGAACATCAAAGAGGCAGCTGACAGGAACAAAGAGGAGCTGAAGGAAACTCAAGAAAAGTTGGAAAAAAGGAATGCTGAGAACAGGGATCTGAAGAAAGAAGTACATACACACACAAAATCCCTGTCTGCACATGTGATGTTTCATTGATCACTGCTGAGGTGTTGATTCTGTTAAACTGAATGAACAGCTGAGTCAGCAGCAGCAGGAGTACACATTCACAGTGTCTGATATTTGGGTGTTGGAGCTTCCTCTGTTTCATATTAATGAAAAATATCCAGGGACCAGTAACTTTACCATGGGAATGAAGAAAAACACTTGAGGCAGAAAGACTGTCTGGTCATTAATCAGTTTTCTCCACTGACTTACAGTCAAAGACAGAACTGTGACTTTGTTAATCTAAAGGTAGAAAACTGCTGCTTTAAAAATGCTGCACAAGTCACATGGAGTAAATTTCTGTCACGTCTTATTGTTTCTAACTCACATACTTTAATAAGAAAAAAATGTCTCTCATCTTCAGTGTTTATCTTCTCTCTCTT
>NW_025742960.1:0-7097 GCF_021292245.1 Micropterus dolomieu | reverse complement strand
ATACCACCTTCCTAATAGTGCATTTTCAGGTTCTCTATATGTTCTCTATTTATATAAACATGTGTTTGCCACACACAGTAAATCTAATACAGAAATGAAGACAGCATAACATCACAACAGACATGATCTTTCTTAAACTGACCAGAATACTCATATAAATATGCAAAGTTACTTTAAACTGTATTCAGCTTCATCTTCAGCACAACAGAGCCAGCAGGGAAACAGGGCCCAGGTCAAAACAATGGTCCTTGAAGTAGACTTGATTTTCTTTCTGTCTTAGGCTTCATTATAAATCAAATTTCCCACATGTCTAAAGAAAGAGAACATATCCACATATACGCTCTAATCTTGTCTTTCTTCATCTTTGCTCTTCCCCCAGCCAGAAGAAAAACTAGCTGAAACTGAAAAGCAGCTCCAGGATGAAAAGAGGAGGAGGGAGGAAGCTGAAAAACAAAGGGAGAGCATACAGAAAGAGGTTTTTCCTTTCACTTTAATCTCTCTCTATTTATCTAAACATCTTCCCTCTATATCTTCTTCTAAGACTATTGTCTTATTGATGAATGGAAACATCTCCACTGACTTCTGCTTTCAGTTTTCTCATTAAATCTGTCTCACAGATACACTTCATTCTTCTGTTGGAGCTTCCTCTGTTTCATATTAATGAAAAATATCCAGGGACCAGTAACTTTACCATGGGAATGAAGAAAAACACTTGAGGCAGAAAGACTGTCTGGTCATTAATCAGTTTTCTCCACTTACTTACAGTCAAAGACAGAACTGTGACTTTGTTAATCTAAAGGTAGAAAACTGCTGCTTTAAAAATGCTGCACAAGTCAGAACATGGAGTAAATTTCTGTCACGTCTTATTGTTTCTAACTCACATACTTTAATAAGAAAAAAATGTCTCTCATCTTCAGTGTTTATCTTCTCTCTCTTCAGGTCGAGAAGCTCAAAGAGGAGAAGCAGAGGAGTGAGGACGACAAGAAGCAGCTACAAAAGCAGCTGGCGACCAAGACAAAAGAGGTTCATCTGTCATTGATATTGATTTGTTTCCACAAACCTATTTGTTTGTTTTTAGTTTGAAATCATACAGTTTATTTTTATTTTATTTTATCTGGTCAGAGGGAAGAGAACAGAAAAGGTGTGCTTAAATACTTTGTGTGCTAAAATCAGGTGTGTTTGAGGCGAAGTCTTTGTTCCTGAACCGAGTTATTAAACTTCAATAATTGTAGTATTTGATGAACAAATAATTCTTGTTGAATTAATTCAACATTCTGTTCATTTGCACAATTTTATTTTCCAGTTTATGCTGTTGTGGTACTCCCCTCCCTTCCCTGACTAATGTAGCCTATTCATCTCTTATTGTTCTAATACCACCTTCCTAATAGTGCATTTTCAGGTTCTCTATATGTTCTCTATTTATATAAACATGTGTTTGCCACACACAGTAAATCTAATACAGAAATGAGGACAGCATAACATCAAAACAGACATGATCTTTCTTAAACTGAACTGAAAACATTGCCGAGTATAAAGCCTTTCTTTCTGTCAGTTACACTTTGTGATGTATAGAAATATATATCATGGTTTACAGGCAATTAAATATGCACAACAGAGCCTGCAGGGAAACAGGGCCCAGGTCAAAACAATGGTCCTTGAAGTAGACTTGATTTTCTTTCTGTCTTAGGCTTCATTATAAATCAAATTTCCCACATGTCTAAAGAAAGAGAACATATCTCTCTAATCTTGTCTTTCTTCATCTTTGCTCGTCCCCCAGCCTGAAGAAAAACCAGCTGAAACTGAAAAGCAGCTCCAGGATGAGAAGAGGAGGAGAGAGGAAGCTGAAAAACAAAGGGAGAGCATACAGAAAGAGGTTTTTCCTTTCACTTTAATCTCTCTCTATCTAAACATCTTCCCTCTATATCTTCTTCTAAGACGATAGATTGATGGATGGAAACATCTCCACTGACTTCTGATTTCAGTTTTCTCATTAAATCTGTCTCACAGATACACTTCTTTCTTCTTCTAATTGCTCATAGTAAACCTCATGAGACAAGACGTGTGAGGGCGGTTTTGCTGGGGAGATGGGGACTGGACGCAAACACAGATGAAACAGACTTTTATTGCAAAGCTGAGCTGACATGCATGAGGATGGCAGGTCTGGGGAGGTTAGAGAAAGAATATGTTCTGATAGAGAGAGTAATGCAGAGGGCTGGGGAGGCAAGTGTGGCTGAAGAGACGGACAGGGGAGGAAACTCAGACAAGATGTGAAGCTTTTTAATCCACCACATGTATAAAGTAGCTTCTGATTATTTCAGGCTTGTTCTTCACAACACTGATATGTTTATGTTTTTAGTTACCTGTAACTTTATTTATACCAGTCGAACAGAACATACTAGTCTCCCTGAACAACTGACAGGTGTTCCTGAAAAATGTACATCAAGACAGTTTAAATATCATTCTGAATCAGTGTGCATGGCATCAGTTTGCTTAAAAAAAAAACTTACTCATCGTGTTTTTGTTCACCTCTCCGTTTCCTTGCAGAATGAGGAAAAGCTTCATGTTGAGCAGCGGAGGTTTCTTTCACCTTAATCTTTCAGTTTCTGTTGAGATGTCTCCAGATTTGCTCATGTTAACGGTCAGACTGTCGCTTCCTGCAATAAAACACTGCTGATTAATCAACATCTGTCTGTCTGTTAGAATGAGAACATCAAAGAGGCAGCTGACAGGAACAAAGAGGAGCTGAAGGAAACTCAAGAAAAGTTGGAAGAAAGGACTGCTAAAAACAGGGATCTGAAGAAAGAAGTACATACACACACAAAATCCCTGTCTGTACATGTGATGTTTCATTGATCACTGCTGAGGTGTTGATTCTGTTAAACTGAATGAACAGCTGAGTCAGCAGCAGCAGGAGTACACAGTCACAGTGTCTGATATTTGGGTGTTGGAGCTTCCTCTGTTTCATATTAATGAAAAATATCCAGGGACCAGTAACTTTACCATGGGAATGAAGAAAAACACTTGAGGCAGAAAGACTGTCTGGTTATTAATCAGTTTTCTCCACTGACTTACAGTCAAAGACAGAACTGTGACTTTGTTAATCTAAAGGTTCAACTAGAAAACTGCTGCTTTTCTTTAACATGAACAGTTAAAAATGCTGCACAAGTCAGAACATGGAGTAAATTTCTGTCACGTCTTATTGTTTCTAACTCACATACTTTAATAAGAGAAAAGTTCTCTCATCTTCTGTTTTTTATCATCTCTCTCCTCAGGTCAAGAAGCTCAAAGAGGAGAATCAGAGGAGTGAGGACGAAAAGAAGCAGCTACAAAAGCAGCTGGCGACCAAGACAAAAGAGGTTCATCTGTCATTGATATTGATTTGTTTCCACAAACCTATTTGTTTGTTTTTAGTTTTGAATCTCACAGTTGCTGTTTTATTTTATCTGGTCAGAGGGAAGAGATAAGAAAAGGTGTGTTTAAATACTTTGTGTGCTAAAATCAGGTGTGTTTGAGGCAAAGTCTTTGTTCCTGAACAGAGTTATTAAACTTCAATAATTGTAGTATTTGATGAACAAATAATTCTTGTTGAATTAATTCAACATTCTGTTCATTTGCACAATTTTATTTGCCAGTTTATGCTGTTGTGGTACTCCCCTCCCTTCCCTGTCTAATGTAGCCTATTCATCTCTTATTGTTCTAATACCACCTTCCTAATAGTGCATTTTCAGGTTTACTATTTGTTCTCTATTTATATAAACATGTGTTTGCCACACACAGTAAATCTAATACAGAAATGAAGACAGCATAACATCACAACAGACATGATCTTTCTTAAACTGAACTGAATACATTGCCGAGTATAAAGCCTTTCTTTCTGTCAGTTACACTTTGTGATGTATAGAAATATACATCATGGATTACAGGCAATTAAATATGCACAACAGAGCCTGCAGGGAAACAGGGCCCAGGTCAAAACAATGGTCCTTGAAGTAGACTTGATTTTCTTTCTGTCTTAGGCTTCATTATAAATCAAATTTCCCACATGTCTAAAGAAAGAGAACATATCTCTCTAATCTAAAAAGGTGTGGTGATGGTGCAATGGGTAAGATGCCTGCCTTTGGTGTGAGAGACCTGGGTTCAATCTCCCTCTGTGACCCATCCACCATTGTGTCCCTGAGCAAGACATTTAACCCCTAGTTGCTTCAGAGACGTGCAACCTCTGACATGTATAGCAATTGTGGATAAAAGCGTCAGATAAATGTAATCTTGTCTTTCTTCATCTTTGCTCTTCCCCCAGCCTGAAGAAAAACTAGAACTAGGACAGGGGAGGAAACTCAGACAAGATGTGAAAACTGCTGTTTTCTGTAACATGAAAAGTTAAAAATGCTGCACACCTACCATGTCTTAATGTTTATTCTCACACCTTCAATTAGAGAAAATGTCTCTCATCTTCTGTTTTTTATCATCTCTCTCCTCAGGTCGAGAAGCTCAAAGAGGAGAAGCAGAGGAGTGAGGACGACAAGAAGAAGCTGCAGAAGGAGCTGGAGACAAAGACAAAGGTTCATCTTTCATTGATACAGATTTTTTTTTTCCACCCACATATTTGTTTGTTTTAATTCTCACAATTATGGCTTTATTTTATCTTAAGCTTATTCAATGTATAACAGCAGAAACCACTCTAAGATTTTGGCTTTACTTCCTCATTGTTTGATCCCACAGACACCCTCTGTTGTGTGTATAAATTATAACAGTTTTAAAATCAACCACTTTCTTTCCTTCCATTCTTTTTTCTTATGACCTCAAAACATAAAGAACTGTATTCCAGTAGTAACCATTTGATGAAGGTGGCAAAACCAAATCAAATATATAAATATAAACTATATATATAGTCCTTTGTCATTCTTAATGAAAAATTCATGAAATAAAAAGTCTCTCTATCTCTCCTCTCCCTGTTGAAGGAGCAGCCTCACCATGAGCAGAAGATAGCAGAGGAAGCTGAGAAAAACCTGGAGGAGGTTAGTCTTTTCACCCAAATCAATCTTTTTTTATCTTCTCTATGTGACACTGATTTGTTACTGAGACCAAGCTGATCAAACTAGCCATGAGAGCAAATCTGAGACACTGATTGACCATTTGTAAGACTGATCAGACCCAAGTGTCACACACACACACACACACACACACACACACGGATACAGGTAGCACATACAATGCTTAGTTAGTTAGTCTTGAATGACTAAACTGTGTGTGTTGTCTCCCTCTCAGCGCGATAACACCAGTACTGTCAATCAAGGACCATGAGGAAAGGTTACTGTCCATCACACCAAAATGCTGATCAGTAAATAATGCTTAACATTAAACATCAGGAACAGCACGACTCAGATCTTCCTGTAAAAACACATGTTGTAGTGACGTCTAGTGAACACGAGATCACATCACATCCTGATCTAGAATCAACAAAATGAGACCTTTTTTATTAATGTTGAATCAAATCTTATTACATTTTTGTTTTTCTGGTATTTTCAACAATTCAGAACACTTTTTGTCTGAAAGTTCTGAACTCAAGACAAAGACTAAAATAATTTAAACTCTAAACCAAAGTGTGAAACCTTTTTATTTATTTTTGCTGAATTGAAAATGTATATTAAAAAGTAGAATTTTTTTTGTTATCCTTTGTCGGGTTGTTATTCAGTGTTTTCTGTCAATTTAAGATTCTCCGTTCCATGTTTGTGTAATAAAGAGAAATAAAATGCCATAAATTCTTGTTTGATTTAAACTAATTGGTTTGAGAAATATCAACTTTCAAATATGTTTTTTTTCAGATAAAACTTTTTATTATATATATAAATATACAAATTTGTATTTATGTGTGATGTTGAGTGATGTTTGTACATCTTTTGACATTTTGCTAAATTATTTGTGCTATAGGTTATGTAAATAACTGAATCTCTTCTTCTCTAACAAGTGATTAAAGGGAGAGGGATTTTTTAAATGGGGCTGTGTGAGGAGCTTATCCATAGTCGGTCAGCGTTTTCCCAGTTTGAAGAAGTATAGAGTTGTACCGGCGTGGAAGCTAAGCAATACACTGCTGTGGACAGAGTCAGCAGCAAAATGTATTTTAGCCTCCTAATATTTTAAAGGTCGCCACTCCACTCCTCCTGTGTAGGATAGCTATGGTGGCCGATGTAGGACAAAAGATGTCATCGTCTGAGATAGAGAGAGGCCAGTCAATAAATGGGATTTCTTTTGATGGATATATTAAGACTTGTATTTACTTGTAACCACATGTTATTGTGAATATTATTGTTACTTGTTCACCAAATAACAGCAACATCAAGAAATGTGCTACATGATGTCGCAGCCTCCTGTAATACATAATTTTACCGTATTATAATCATGCATTTTGCTACATCTCGGAAGGGTTGGCTCATCTGGACTAACAAACTGTATTGTATGAAACATAGGGCTACTAAAACCATGTGTTGTTTAGAGGTCTGTGTAGGAGCCCTTTATGTTTATTGTTGGTATGATATTTTATTTTTGTTTAGATTTATTTATATTAGTATTTTGGACACTAGGTGGCAGTGATTAGATGCACACGGGTGTATATAGAGGGCATAGGTGACAGGAAGTGGGAGGCACAGGTAGGGGGAGCACAAACAGTTCTCACCAGACCACAAACCTCAACTGCAATAATCATCTTGTGTGTCTGCGTAAAAAACTTCACTCCTTCCTGTGCACGATGGCAAAGAGATTGGTAAAAGTAAAGCGAGGAAAGATTGCCATAACAGTGTAGTTCCATGTTGTCCCACCAGAGAGCGCAATACACTCCAGCGTTACGAACAGACTGTATGAGGATTAGTAGAGAGTGCCACGTGTTGTCCTCACGTGCCTTGCAGATCTCTTCCCGAAACGTCCTGGAAACGTGTGTAAACGCAACATAATGGTGTGAAACTTTGATTATATCCACGTACCTACACTGATAAGCTCCTTCATTAGTAGAGCATCAGCTGTGAGCACGAGAGGAGCAGCCTGTGTCGGGTTGTTGTTGCCGTTTGAAACTCCGGTGAGTTGAAGCATGTTTTTGCTAGCTTGTT
>NW_025742959.1:13354-16644 GCF_021292245.1 Micropterus dolomieu | reverse complement strand
ATACATATTGTACTCACCTGAAGCTTTATTCGGAGTGCTTACAGGAAAAGGGCTATCTTTAGTGCTAGGTGTGCGAACACTGGAACCTAGGCAAAGCATAGCCACAAAGCAAGCACAGACAACATAGTCACCACGAAAATGCTTAACACTCATTTGTGGTTTTTGACCTGCAAAAATGTTGAATGTTGAAAATTCATTAATAATGTTCTATCCTGCTGGAATATTACAACACACCACTGTAGTCAATACTGTATCAAGACACGATACTATCAGTCGATGGGAGAAACAGTCACTCACTGTGTATGGTGATGGAGGATGTGTCACTGTGTGGAGATGGAGAATCTAACTCTCCAAGCTTTACAGTGTAAAAACACAACACTTTAACCTCAGCAGGTGAACTCTGATTTGCCATCTTCAGCAGCTCAGTTCCTGTCAGTGTCTTCAGACAAGAGGAGTCACTGACAGTTCCTCCACTTAAAGTGTAGAAAAAACACTGAGACTCAGAAACAGAGGATGGAGTCTGACAGTTCATTGTGACTGACTCTGTCTCTGTGATTATCGGTGGATTCACTGTCAGTTTGGGCGGAAGAGACGCTGAAATCGTAAGCATATTGGATTACAGTAAATTACTGAAATTTGCAATTTTTTGTGTTGATACTGTAGCAAGTTATTAAAATAATACTCCATAGTTCACTCACTTCTGACGATGATGGAGGACACGTCACTGTCAGGAGATGAAGAGACGTAAAGGTAAAAACATGTCACTTTAACCTCAGCAGGTGAACTTTGATTTGTTATCTTCAGCAGTTCGGTTCCTGTCAGTTTCTGCAGACAAGAGAACCTTTTGGCAGGTCCTCCTCTTACAGTGCGGAAATAACACTCAGACATAGAAACAGATGATGGAGTCTGACAGTTCAGTGTGACTGAGCCTGTCTCTGTGATCACTGATGGATTCACTGTCAGTGTTGGTGGAAGAAGAGCTGGAAATTTAGAGGTAAACATATGTTATATCAAATACTTAATAACTGCATTAAGATACAATTCTTAAGGAGCAATTGTGATTTAATGTACAGTACAGAAAATAGAGTAGAAGTACTACACACAGCCAAAGTAAGTGTACAAAGAGTCAAAGTAATTGCAAACTATACTTGTCCATACTGTGATAACAGTACACCTGGATATGAAAACTAATATTAAACTCAGGGACTGACCTTGTGCTCTCATCTCAGAAAAGGAATCTGTTGGAGAAAAACATGTGTTAACAAGGAAAACAGATGTAGTAAACAGTAAATTGTTAATGTTGATGTTGTATTTCAGTTCCCTAATATTAAAGTGAATTAAAAATCCTGATGCCAAAATATAATGAGCTGACATCACTTATTAATCTGGTGCTTGCAAATAAAATGCACCTGTATTAGTGTGTAACTACATTTACAACAAAAGAAAATGACATGAGGGTGGTTATGGCACAATGAATGAGACACATGCCTTTGGTATGAGAGACCTGGGTTCAATTCCCACTGTGACCCTTGCATCTTTTGTCCCTGAGCAAGACACTTAACCCCTAGTTGCTCTAAAGGCGTGCTACCTCTGACATGTATAGCAATTGTTAAGTCGCTTTGGATAAAAGCATCTGCTAAATGAATAAATGTAAGGAAACAGATGTAGTTCTATTAGTGTTGGATTTCTCTCAACCTAATGTTAAAGTGAAATAAAACATCCTGATGCCAAAACATAATGAGCTGACATCATTTATTAACCTGGTGTTTGCAAATAAAATGCACCTGTTTTGGTGTTTAACTACATTTACAACAAAAGAAAATGACAAGAAGTTTAACTTACACATGAGGACGATTAACAGCAGGTCTCCAGTCATGATGGAGCTGAATAATGTTAATGTTCAATAAGCTTTTAAAGACCACACTTGTGTCTGACTATGTGAACTTTGACAAACAGAGGAGTCATTTTGCAGAACTTGACCTCAAAAAAAACACAGCTAGCATGTGAGCTGAATCACATGAACAGACAGGCCACATAGAAACTAGAATGGTAGTGTACTGTATGTATAACCACTTTCTTGGTGAGAGTTAACACATAACATATAACTAACACACTAACTCTGTCTTAAGGCTCAGTCTCTCAACTGTAAACTAAGCTAATTGCCACCTGCGAGCTACATTGTTAACACACAGAATCAGAATCAGCTTTATTTGCCAGGTATGTGTACACATACGAGGAATTTGACTCAGGATTGTACATTGATCATGTGCTTACTCATACAATAATACAATTATGAAATAAGTGTAGTGAACAACGGTGTGGATTTGTGCATTTTATATTGAATAAATTTGGAGCTACTCTAAATTCCTTTCTCCTCCCCAGAGAAGAAGGGGAGGGGTCAAAGTTGCTTTCTCTAAGTGCTATCCCGACCATAAAACTGGCACCTTTTTGATTCCGAAGCTGATAACGCGGGGCCTGACTGTTAAACTGACAAAGGGACACAAACCAGCCATTGGCATCTCCCTGAACAGCCTATCAAAACTGGCCCCCCCACACACGTCTCCGTGGCAACTGACCTTATTCTTTGTTTTATTACCACATCAAAAAGGAAAACCCCTGTCTCACCCAAGTGTGACATGGTCCAGACTCTGAACTTTCAATGTAAAAGGACTGCAGTCTCCAAAGACTCAAAGCATTTAATTAAGTTTAATTAAATCTTTAGTTACCTGGTTACGTTTGCCTCTATTTGAGTAGTTATGTTAACTGTTGTTGCTATTAGTGCTGAAAAGAAGTTACTTGTGCAGTGTTTTTATTTTCAGCAAGACACTCCTTCATCTAATGTAATCCAAGCTTTCCTCATGTAACCTGAGCTCCCCCAAGTGGACGAAATAAGTATTACATGCCCTCGTCGGAAATGCCGTTAAATGTATAAATATCCTGACCAATAATGTGACAATTGTTTCCTGTTACCAAATGCTTAGAACAGTACAACCGTTCAACCATTGAGGTTCGATTGTGGAAAATATTTGATTATAATACGTGCAAATAGATTTCATTTCATTTCATTTTTCATTTATTTATTTAAGGACAGTGCACATTAATCAACATTTCTGTAAATGTGCCAGTGTTAGCCAGCAGGCTAATTTTCAACTGTAGTCCATTGGCAAGATGTTATACTAGGCACATAATGGCTTAAAAAAAACACATTAAATCACACAGCAATTGATATACAACAATAAAACATAATGCCATAGCACTGGCTCCATTAAAACATAACATCATAAAACATA